>NC_068363.1:34998613-35261221 GCF_020536995.1 Dreissena polymorpha
GTGATTCCACCTCAGTAAAGTAGCTTTCATTAATAGTTATTTTCGACAATCACATTATTGTAATATATAGTATATACAGTTGGCATTTCGTGTGTAAATTGATTCTATGTGACTATGTTTGACCTCTGTTTATCGAGCGAGCTTTCTTCCATTATGGTATTCTCTCATGTGAAGTCATGGTCATTTCAGGTGACAAGATGAGCCGACGGTCAAACAGGTCGGGTCTGTACATGGATTCCGACGAGGAAAGAAGGACGCTGTTTATCAACGAAAAAGAGGAGACAATCATCCAGCAGTGGCGGCAGATGGAAGCCAAGACACAAAACGCCGTGTTACTAGCAGGTATATGACGTAGGCAGACTGTTTAATCACCATCATCAGCATCATCATCATGATCATCATCATCATCATCACCACCACCACCACCACCATCATCATCATCATCATCACCAACATCAACATCATCATCTTCATCATCAACATCATCATTATCAATATCATTATCATAATCATTATCACCGTCATCATCATCAGTAAGTCAGTAAAAAAAAAATTATCCCCAGAAAATCTTCGATGCGTGGCTAACGAGATGTTTAATCCGATTTCACTGCAAAAGTCAAATTGATGTTGCTGCTGCGTCATTCTATGAGGACACGCAATCCAATGAGCCTCGTTCTTGGAAAACTGGGCTTCATGCATATCTGTTAGGTGCAGACAAGATAAGCTTGTGCAATCCGGACGACACTTGACGTAAATGGATAAAGCCCAAATTTCACAGAACGCGACTAAATTGAAGTTTTTTTTACCGATCAAGGACCGTTTCATACAACGTTTTCACCACGTCTCCTCAATTGCGTGTCAAGCGTTGCAAAATTCAATGTTTGCATATATGTTTGTTGTATATTTGTGTATATTTTTTCTACATTTCCATGTTCATGTGGTACACTTGTATATACATGTTATATAAAGCAATATATTTGTATATATGTATATGATAAAATCCTATATATCTACGAATAATGTGTGTTGTACAATTTCATGTATGTTTTCGATATTTTCATTTATGTTTTGTAAAACACGGTCATATAGGTAAGGTTACACTAATTCCAAATTCCTCTGTGTCGCATTATAAAACTTCAAACTGTAAAAGAATTTCATTGCCTTGAATACATGTCTAATTTTGCTAACATGGTTTCACTTAAAAGATGGATCATATTCAAATGAAAAATATCTGATCGCACATTCTAAGAAACTATTAATCGCCTAAATGCGAGCACTCTCGGCAAACAAGGTTGCGTGCGATTTCGACAAAAACATAGCACTTCAATTGTATGATGTGCACTTCATTTTGGTGTTTGGTTCATGAAAATCGGCCAAGTAGTCGAAAATTTATTTGCTTATATCTGTATTGGGCGCGTGGCCAATTCACTGAAACACTATCAATATGTCATAAAACAACAATTTTCATCATTTTGACATAAAAAATCTGATTGATGACATATGTTTTGGTCAAAGTGATTAAAAATGTTGTTTTATGACACAGTCCACGGTATATGCCCGATTCTTGAGTCACATAGACTTCAGCCCTTATCAGCAATACAATAATGGTCTGTAGCTGTTCATGAAATAACAGATAAGATAAGAAAAGATAGTTTATTGAAGTCTCATCATCATGTACATAGTAAAACATATACAAAATAACTTTAAAACACAGTACATAAATGCCTCTCATAACTGACTTATAAGAGACTATATATATTCTAAAATACATTTCAACGATAATAGCCAAAACTGCTGAGATTGACCCTCGGAGAAGGTTTACCAGAGAGAGTGTTTTAATGCCTCTGACCACAAATTTTCCAGATAATCCAAACATCTGCATCATTTTGTGAGTGAGTGGTTGTGTGTGTAGTGAGATGTGATGAGTCCATAACCTACAACCTACTATTCAGATATGTAAGTAACTGTTTGATCATGTATTTTGAGGGATATAATCTTTCTTAACCCATTTAGTCCTGGTGACGCCTTGGGTAATTAATTCATTAACTCATTCATTCCTGAATATTGATAGATACATTTGAAATCTCATGAAGATGAATTATCTAAAATGTAAAAAATAATTAGGCGATTCGCATAATGTTTGTTTAGTCTTGAAGATTTTTTAAAATTATTCTTGATGCACATATTGGCAAAAGAATCTCTAACATAACTGGTCATTTTAGCCAATTTATTAATGCGGTTCGAATTTAAAAAAGTAAAAGTTTACTGATCGAAGTCTAGCGTAGACATGACCAAACCATGAAAACCCCGTGCACATTCGCGCCTATGTCGGCTGAGTGGCCATCACTTACGTGACAACCATACTCATGAACGAACTGCACATATACCTGTTTTGTGCGGTGCGTTATGTTTAGACATACGTTCTGTGCTATACCCCGTTACGCACAGAACTGAAAAGTCTTCACACAACTAAGCTGAAAACACACCTCGTTTTGCATTGGGCAAGACTTGCGATAGAACAAAAACAAAGCATAGTAAGGTTGTTAATTAGTATACCCTCTCAAAAGTCGAACCGCAAATCAATTATAATTCAACTGTCTAGTGATAAAAAGCCTTTTTTCTAGAGAATCATCAATGTACCCATCTTTAGCCCTATCAGACTTCCATCGACCATGTCGCTTCAAACATCTCTCAGACACGCCCTCTGCGTTAGCCGTCGCAGTGGCCCCGCTTGCCCTTAAAAAATGTAGCCCCAAGTTTGAAAAAGGTACACAAATTTTTAATTTTAAAACAATGCACTCTGGTACCCGTGTGCAACTTATTTTTTTATCTTTTGATAACAAAAACAATCGTTGACCTGACCTATATGCTGGTCTAAATAAATACATATATATAACTGTGACGATTTTTGCCGGTATTTAATCCTTTAGGTTCATTATTCTTTGAGTTTTTTCCTATTATTTACACCAAAACGAAAGTGCATTTCCCGCGGGAAAGCATTCGACTAGTCGGTAAGTTCCACGCAAATAGCGTGTGTATTTTGGATTGATCATTGAATTTTTATGTACATAATTTGATGATTTAATAATACAAGTCGGTTATTAAGATGCACAATATGTATTTCATAATATAGCCACAGTATTATACAATTACTGTTTGAAACGGTAGGGTTGTGTTTACATGAAATAGTAGGGTGATGTCTTTAGCAAGCGGGTCACGTGGTATATATATCAGTATATAAAGCGCTGCTCTTATGGGGAGCAAGCAGTCTGCGTTCGATCGTCGAACAGTTCATAACGTTAAATACGTTGTAATAATTAGAGACCTTATACCATTGAAATTATCTGGGACTTTGGATGCTTTTTGAGTAGAAGTGACCCAAGCAACTTTGCGCAATACACCATAGCTTGCTGGGTAGCTTCAATAGAGACTCATACCTTTGTCCGGGTCACAGGTTTTCATTGGTGATATAAGACGGTGCACGTGTCAGGTCTCGTAGGTCAGCCTGAGTCTATCAAGCTACTGAGTGTCGCTTGTACAACACTGACCGATTGTCTTCCTTGCATAACGCAGAGGGGGGACATTGATTGTCTTCCTTGCGTAACGCAGAGGGGAGACACTGCAGACTCGTTGCAATAGGTGTAAGACACCAGGGGTGACCCAAGTCACCCAAGACACCCTAGGTGATCCAAGTCAACCCAAGTTGACTCAAATCACCCCAAGTTGACCCAGTGCAAGTCAACTCAAGACGACCCAAGTCGACCCAAGTCGACCCAAGTCAGCCCAAGTCGACCCAAGTCAACCCAAGTCGACCCAAGTCAACCCAAGTCGACCCAAGTCGACCCAAGTCAACCCAAGTTGACCCAAGTCAACCCAAGTCGACCCAAGTCAACCCAAGTGATCAAAGCAATCCAAGTCGCACAGGGCATACGGAACCGGCTTGTATAGAGGCAAATTATATTATTTGTTTATCAAATCACACGGCTAAGGAAAGCCCGAGGAAAAGCCATTATATATATATCCCGAAGGAACGGTAGACACGTTACATAACCAATAACTGGTTTGAACAAAAACTCATTTGATTCATTTGACCAATATGCTAATTACATATTTTTTTATAAAACGCCATATGGGGAAGCTGTAGATGTACATTTTGCAATAATAATATCCGAACCATTCATATACATGCCGGTATTGTTATGGTGTACATTAATATTCAAGTGATCAGATTTCAATTGTAGGTCATTACAACGAAACTCACTTAATTTGTTAATATGCGTGATACATGTACCTGCATACCCAAAAATGATCAATCAATGAAAACAGTGGAATCTCCATATATCAAGCATAATGTTTGTATCATCTCTAATGAAAGTACATGTACATGATTCATCTTTCTTTTGAGCTGGTTTGAAAACACACACGCTTTGGAGCTTCTTATAATTGTTTGCCACATCTTCCGTTGGATCGTGTACACTATTAATAGAATGAATCCATTTAATACTATAAAACACAGATGTAAAAACGTTATTAGATTTCCCTCGATCCATCAATTGAGCCAAGTGCATTGCTACTGATATATTTAAGGCTGGCATGGCGACTGTATTTTCTTCGCAGTATTTGAAATGTTCAAATGAAGATTTTTTTCACCGTATTGTTTGCTCTTGATTGTTCTGAGGAATTAGCCATTCTGTCATCTCATCTCTGCGAAGCCCATGCAAGCCCGCGTCCTCTAATCGCTCCTTCAGAGTACCTCTCAAAACATTTCCTGTCAAACATATGTGCTATACGTCAATAACTGTATTGTGATATGCATCTTAACGCTATCTTATTAAATGATAATCCATTTTTACCAAAACAACCTGGAATCATACAGTCTCTACCAAACCTTTTGCAATATTTTACAATATCTCTAAAATGTCCGTAGGACAAATCAACATTAGCCAATAAGGCAAACTGCCCCATTTTGGGACAACAAGGATGGATTTTCCTCTCCGATATCCTCTTATTGGTGCAGTTCGATACCAACCTATGTTCGGATCCAACCATTTTACATTGCCTCTGTTCATTGAACCCACTATCGCGAATTAAAATTTCTGCATTTATTGTTTACATGCGATGCGAATCTATCAACTGAATGATTTACATATGGGCATCTAATGCTATACCATAGCATGATTTTATCCGCCAATCGTAGTGTTATCTATTCCGGATATAATGTTATACATATTTAAATCTAAAGCTATTTTATGAATATACTTTTTTCGACTAACATTTAGTAATATAGAGCTCTATGTCCACTTCCGAGGACCATAGCAAACTCTTTCTGCTCACTTCCGGGAGCCATAACATACCTTTTCTAGCCGTATGCAAGGCATTTTCTTGATCATAAGAAATGTTACTTACGTCATGCTGAACGACGGAATACTTATCCGGTTTCTCTTGAAAACCAACTTCCGGTTGCTTACTGTCTTTACTTAATGTTAAATCACAATCTGCATTACCTGTTTTGTTTATAGCAACCCTGGCATTGTACCACCGTGTTTTGTACTGTGTAATATAGTATTCCGTTCCCGGAATACCTTATCTCTTTTCGTTAATAATCTGTTCACTTCCGGGAACAGGTTGCTCTTTTCCTTAAGCTCATTTGCATTCCAACTGTTCTCATATTCGTGTCTTAAAGACCGTGATTACATACCTTTACTGTCTTCGTCAATGGAATAAAACAATTTTTTTTTATATAATAATCGTTAACCTGACTAATATTTAATTTTGCCTATCTACATTAAAGCTACAACTTTCTATAAAACCATAACTTGTGCTACTTGCATCAGCAAATATATTAAACAAACACACCTGATTGTTTTTGAAATCTTTTCCACTGATGTTTAACTGCATCGTGTTTTCTTTCCAGAACGTAAGTTCGGAAATAGCCTTCTCCGTTACAATAACGGGAGCTTTCCAACTTGATCTGGCATTTATGCAATTGTATATATGTATTGTATGCAACCTAACGTTATTTCCAATTACACTCTGAAAGGAAATGATCTGCCCTACCATCCTAGTTACGAATCTTATTAGTACTACTTTTTCTTTCGTTTGATGAATTTGATAAATCGTCGAATCATTACTTTTTTCTAGCCTAGCCACTCTGTTTTCAGTTAAGAACAACTGATTTTATGCATATCGATCACATGTCCGAGCATGAGATTCTTCTCTGAGAAGGAATCAAAATACATTTATCTTCGGCCAATTAACATCCAAACTTGTCGAGTCACTTGCATATAATGCTTTTTCATATTCTACATTGTGATGTATACCATCAGCCAAAAGCATATAACTATTTTAAGTCAATTTGGCGTTAGAAATTCTTTTACACCTCTTTTTAGTTTTAGTGAGTTATAATAAATATATGATCGGCTCTATAGTGCCGAATAGAAGCTTATAACAACCCAACACTGCCTGTTATTTTTTTAGAGCTAAAACCAAATTTTCCGTGAATGTATCAATGTCATGATACGCTCCTTTAATCTCGAAAGTAGGAAAAATAAATAAATAATAATCTCAAATATATCGAGGCTTCCCATTCTTATTAAATACGACTGTTAGCGTATTAACAACATGTTAAATGCCACGTGGGCTTTTAGTCTACTTACCGACGAACTTCCGGTATCAATTTCTATACTATGATATTTTTTATCAATTTTTATTCTAGGATCCTTTTGATCCATTGCTACTTTAAGCTCTTTCTGTACGTTACCGTTTTCCGACGGAAAAGTAAACATAACTGCAATTTACTACATCTAAAATGTACCAACTATCAGTAGCCTCCTACAGCTTGGCCACATGGGCATTCGTTCTTTTTACCGGCGAACTTCCGGTATAATTTCTATACTATGATATACTCCGTAACGCACAGAACTGAAAATTCCTAGTCTGGCTGCACCATCTGTGCACCATCACAGCTACTTTGATTGACCGTAATAATGATAATAAACACTCAATGGCTAGCCGGATTCTCCAGTGAATATGCCACGCGTCCAACACCTGTGGCTTAAATCAGTGCATGTACAATTCATCGCTGCTTCTCGCTGTAGAGTACAGTACATAGATTTTGAACAATGTATCGAGTCCCTGGAAAGCAAGTGAGACTGCACGATTTTTATATGTGTTAAATTGTTATATATTGATAAAAATATGTTACAATAACACAAAATAGTCAAGAAAAATTATAGGTCTACATTGAAGACGAATTTCATAAAATGCTGCAAAGACAAATTAGCGCCCGAGCCGATTGTGACGAAGATATTTCGTACATATTTTCCTACAATAACCGAAGAATTCGTCTTTTTATTAGGATCGGAGTTCGTGTTCGTGTGTCCAATAATAGATATCTTAACAGGAAATTAAAATGATCCGTAAAACAAAATTGTGTCTTTGTGTTGTATGAAGGAATCTGCACTAAAACTAAATTTAGATTCACATCGTACATGCATCATAAACATGCTGGCGAATTCGACTGTACAGACATTTTCAATTTCAGAATTCAATATCTGGCTTATTTCGCATTTTTCTACACATGTTCTTCTTAACTTTTATTTTAATTTATATTGAAATATATGTATAATAAGTTTTTTTCACATTTTATATAAATTCATAAATATTTGACAAAATCGTGCGGTCTCACTTTTATACGCTGTCGAGGAGTATTTTTCGGGTACTGGGTTTCTGTCAAAAACGTTTCGCATCATATCTATTGTTAGGACATTAGGTCTTACTTGACTCATGCAAAATGGTAACAGAAACACATCCTTGTTTTGAAAACACATCCACCAGATACAATAGGCTATAATATAACGTTTTGACCATGAATAGACAACTACATCAGATAAGCACAGTCTGCGGTCTATACTATATTGTGAGTGAACGTCAACAACTCAAGCCCCAGGTAGAGATTTAAACTCACTAATACGTAAAAGTACATTTGAGACATCGAGCTGCGAATGAGTAAGACTGGCAAATTATGGAATTGCGCAAGTACATGAGAAACGGCTTTGTTTTGAGTAGTAACAATAACTATGCTGAAACTGCGTAAACTCAAATTTTATCATGTGAAAACCGTGCAAATTATTGCAGTTCCAAGCATTATTTCTCATAATGATGCAGTTTTATTCTTATTTTAATGTATTTGTGTATTAATTATGAATTAGTTTGATACATTTATTCATTTTATATAGAAAAATAAACTTAAAAGTTGTGTTTACTTGTCCAAAAATATTAAAATAATGATTTTTCATGATAATAAACACGTATAATGGTCAGGGTATGTTAGATGTGATTGGGTCCCTTAAACACAGACATTTGAAAATTCAGCTAAGGGCTGAGGGACTCAGTTCCGATTTCTCTGCCCAAGTTATCATACAATGCCAATTGAGTTTCCATCTCTTTTTTTGAAACGAGTTATACAATAGATGGCTAACTTTCTAAGTGTCGTTTTTTTACTACTATTTAGGAGTCTAAAAAAATTGTACATACTAGGTCGCTTGTAATAGAATTCTGGAATATACTTGATCCTTGCTTCTTGGTATTGCGGACATATTAGTATAAAATGGTACTCATCTTCGATATCGTTACAGTCACATAAGGGGCGTATTCTTTCGTTCCTGTCAATATGATGGTGTCTGCCTGTTTTGATTAACAATTTATGGGATGAGAAACGCATGTTGGCAATAATCCGTCTGTGTTTTTTGTTTTCAATTAAATATGAATACGGCGACCTTTCAAATGTAGGTTTCAATTCTTTATACATATATAACGATGTTGACGAATCAATGTTAGTTAAATTGATGTGAATGACTAAATATGTAAGCAAGTGAGTGAGTAAATTGTCGAGTGAATGAAAGATCCAGTGACCGATTTTTGCGTGAACAAATGATTGATTGATTGAACGTGTGAGTGAGAGAGGAAGGGAGTGAAGGGGGGAAATGGAAGGATGAGCGGATGAAAATGGTAATAACATTAACCCGTCTGAGTTGTGACCCAAGGTCAGTATTGTCTGAATATGTGAAGTTACATGTATTAAACTATTACACGTCGTCATTTTAATGATTTAACCGTTTAAATAATTTTACACATATTTTTGTTAATTAAGAATCACCATAAATTGATTTGAACGTAATGAAAAATGTTCAACCTTTGAACTTAAAACCTTTCGGCGACCAGTAAATTCGCCCAACCTTTGGGCGACAAAATCAGCCGAAAATTGGCTGAGAAAATGAATTAGTATAGCCCATTGATTAAACCAGCAATACGCGCTATATGTCATAAAGTATATCATTATATCTCAACATAAATGACTTCACAGGATAATTTCAAAGAGATATATCAATATTGCAAAGTATATGAAATAAAAATGTTAATGGTGCCTAAAGCTTGTTTTCGACATATACATATTTTATTGAAAATACAAGATTATTTCCTTAAACGCCTAAATATTTTACAAAATCAAACACCCCCTACCTTATTATGATACAAACTATTATAAATTAGTTGAAAAAGACATTTGCATACTTAATAAGAAAAATATTACGAAATTACTTTTGGGCGACACGGTATATTACCATAGGGCGACAATTGTCGCCCAAAGGTTTTCACATTGTTACCTAAGGGTTGCATTTGTATATATTGTATATATATATATATATATATATATATATATATATATATATATATATATATATATATATATATATATATATATATATATATACATATGTGCACAATATTCCCGTCGATAAGGCGGTGCTGTTCAAAGGGTAATATGAGCCGTCGGAGCCGCCAGAGACGCCGAAGCCGTCGGAGCCTCAAGAGCAGTCGGAGCCGTCGGAGTAACTTAATTTGAAGGAACACGTACCACGTGACTATTTACTATATAAAGGACTTACTGAGTACGGAATGTTAGCAGTCAAGAACCAGTAAAGAACAGTGAAGTTTTTGCATTTAGTTAAAATTTACATCATGCTAATTCGTTTACGGAATATTAAAAAATATTAAATAACAAAACTATTAAAATGACTTGTGTCTTATTTGGAAATAAATAAGTTTCTCCAATGTGGTGAAACAGAAAATTTACAGTTCACAAAAAATATAAATATTCACCACAAACACAATCTTTATAAGTAAGACCATTTTTGTAATGATGTATACGAACAGTCCGTCGGTATAAATGCACAATATTTTTTATTGGCAGGATCAACGTGCCATCATACAAACAGTCATTTGCTGGCAGGATGGTTCCCAGAATGCGGTGCACTGCAGCAGGCCTGGTGTGTTACACCACGCGGTGTATGTATTCTTTCCTCTTGCAACCCATATGTTTTATTTTCCTAAATAACACGGCAGCTTCTTAATTACATACCACTTTCATTTAAATAAATAACCCACTCATATCCACGAATCTCCCAATAGCTTGTATTTAGTACCTGATTTTCACTTTAATCCCATTAACAAAAATCCACTATGTTCGAAAATTGTATAATGAAACCCTTAAGTTTCAAAATTGTTGTCTATTGCTGACAATTTGACAGGACCTTTAAACATATTTTGGCATGTTTTGCAATGAAATTATTTAAATTGATGAATGTGTTCCATTATAAAACTAAAATAAAATTAAAGACAAAGTAATCTCCACATTGTCTCAAACCGTTGACTCTTGGATTAAAAGTATAGTGCTTTAATCACTCGGCCATCCATGCTTAAATTGTATTAGAATTATTTTAAACATAAAATAAGAATCCTCAAAGTGTCATAAAATATAACAATAGAAACATAACTTTCCAAATTATACAGATGTTTAGCGTTTGTATTGCTTTATAACTTTCAAGTTTTTAAATCGCCAAAAGATTTTTATAATAGATATTTAGAGCTGATGCCTTGCAAAGAACATAATACAACGAACATTTGCAAATCTTAAAAAAATGTTGTAATTTTGTCAATATGATAAGGTCCCTTTAATATCCATCCACTTTATTTCAATCATTCTAACTGCAGCAAGGTAATAACATACTCAAATATGTCCCTACGTTTCACTGCAGCCCTTTTATTTTCAGACCATAGTATGGCCCATGATTTCTATGAAGCCCTTTAAATTTCATTTCGGAAATTATAATTACATACAACGTTTTAACTAATAGTCTAAATGAATCTCTTTTAATTTAAGATCTGAATACTAATCTTGGATTTACTATAGCCCCGTTGAGTTCGGAACTGATATGTCTCATTTCACTGCAGCCCTTTCAATTCCAGACTTTCCATGTCCAACAGTCGCTTTGCAGTTTTATTTATTTTAGGCCTTAATATGTCCCTTGCCTTACGTTAGCTCTTTTAATGTTTAATATGTCAAAGAGTGTCACTGCAACCCTTTTAATAACAGATCATAGCAAGTTCCCTGGCCTCACCACAAAATAATGTACTGTCACTGCATGGTATTGATGTCACCTCTTGTGTTATATGTTTATCATTTGTACTTCAGATTAAAGCACTGACTTAAACAAGACTAGTATTAAAGCAACTAAAATGTACAAAACTAGTACGTTTGTATGTCATTTTGCTTAATTATGAATGGCGTCCCATAAAAAAGGCAAAATATTGCAATTCCATCATGCTTCAAGTATAAATAGCTCAAGTTTGGTTTCTTATGGTTGCTTAACCAGTTTGAATTGATCCAACAATAGGCTTTGGATGTTTCTTTTATTCTTGTAATGACATCCCACCTCGAGCTGCAAGGACATTATTTATTTTAATAATATTCAAATAAGATATGTTTTCTGCATATTGATGTGATGTGTAACTTTTTTAAAGCACTGTTAGCATCCTGATGTCCACTGTTGAGGACTTGCAGCACTTAATGTCCGTGTTCCACTACTGGAGACGGAGGAAGGTGTTATAATAGAGGTTAAATTGCGAGAAATTTTCAACTGATAACAATTAGGGATGAAAGGTGAACTCAGAATAATGTTTGATAAATTTCAGTTTTACTTTATGCCACTTTGTGCAACCAAGATAAGTATGCTATCAAAAGTCCTATTCTTAAGCACTGAACACATCTTTCAGTTCAAGGTAGTCCTAAAGTTTTTATATATATTCCCCACACAAGCATCAAGTTTAAAACACTTCACCTTAATTTATCACCCTCAGTAACAAGATATTCCCTGTACATAATAACATGTTAACCGATATTTTTTTTAAGTAGGATATGCAGATATTTCTACACTAGTGCACATGCTTTTTAAATAGTTATGAATGCACTGCCCTACATCATTCACATGCCTTTGCCATGCAAAGGTTCATAAATATCTCTCTTAATGGTTTACATTACTTTAACTCTTCCAAATTGTTCCTTGAACAGTATATGAAACAGTATATCATATAAAATAGTAATAACACAATTAAATGCTCATGATATGACCAAGTATATATATAAGTCACCAAACTCAAGATTAAAGTATCAACGTATTGCATTTGATTATGCACATTTCGTTACTCACTTCTGTAATTGAAACATTTCGTCTCACTTTCAGATGGCAAACAAGCTAATGGACATGTTGAACAAAATTCACAAGAGGGCCAGAACCACTGTACGGAAATTAATCTAATATCAGAAAGGACATCCTGACCATCAGACTCATGATTTTACAATATAAAATTTGAAGGTTGACCATTATTTCGCGATGCCTCTGTTTTTATTTCCCGGGTGTAAACTGATACCGGGAAGCCTGAAGGCATATATCAACTCGCCTCTATGTCCTGTCATTTCCACTATATAATAAACGTTCTTTTGCACTTAAGCCGTGATTCTTCCATTAAAGTCTCAGCACATTCAGATCACCAGCCTTAATTTTGACCATGACATATAACTTATTTTGGACCAAGACTTATTCATATTGACCAATACATCGATACTGCATAGGGACATTAGCCTTAATTAAATGCAGCGTCGTGTTTGCGTTGTTTATCCCATAACATGCCACAGCTCAGATCTTTCTTTGTAGTTTCGTTACAATTCATACAAAAATGTGAACAATCACTTTTGGGTGAGTCAAACTTAAAGAAACAAAATCATGAATGTCATTTGATGATAAAGATTTCTGGACTAACCACAATTTCTACTATTCAGATATTAATAGAATTGTAACAGGTTTCAAGTATTAAATGAGCAAAGTAATATAATTATATTTCTGGATCAAGTAAATTAGTTGAACTATTAAACAAAGATCTTTAACGGGCTGCACTGACCAAAAATGTTGCCACCACTTTATTTTGCTACTTAAAAAGATGCTGTACTTAAGGCCTTTCTTGTCAGAACTTCAAAATAGTTATCACCATTATATTGAATACAATACGTTTTCTTAATACAAACTGAGCATAATCAGTGTAAATTGTTAAAAATGTCAACAAATGAGTGATTACAGTATAATGGAATATAATTTTAAAAGATAATTGAGAGATTTTGACAGTTTTGAGCCAAAAAGTCACATTTTCAAATTATGTAATGTTTTTTTTCATATATTGTGTCATTTATATTTGTTAACATTTCAGTGTCAAAATTGTGAAATGGTTGGAAATTGCCGTTGTCTTGGAAGTAAAAGCCGCAAGCTTTACTGTAAAGAACAACGATTTAACCAAAAAACAATCAAGACATTTTCGTGAAAACCATAAACTCATTACGAGTTTGAAACATTTATGCAACTAATTCAGACTATTAACATTTCCTCATTTAAATATAAATGCGTTTTTAATAAATATTGTTTTATTTCAACCTGAAACCAGCAAACGCCTCCCCCCTCCTCTTATAGCCTTATTGTTTTGAAATCACGATTTATCTATGTATTTCCCTCTAAGATGCAGAGGAGATTGCAGCAGACATGGAGGTTTCCCCGTAAGAGACTCCTATTTTCGGTGAAAGATCAAGTTCAGAGCAACAAACTAGTGGGGACTCCACTCCTCTAAAGAGGAAGAGATTCAATATGAAAGTTCAACATCATTATCATATAGAAGCTTTTTCGTTTCGGTAGATTGTTTTAATTTAAATTGACGAGTTATCAGAGAAATTGATATTTTCAGCCACGATCACAATTGAATTATAATAAAAAGAAAACATAACACATAGTCTTTTTATTTAATGCACTTTTTATACAGTTAATGTACAGTCAAGACATCAAGGCATTGAGAATTTCACTTGAATAATGTGGTGAAAATTTATTTTATATCCAATCTTGTATTTTCATTGTTGAAATCAGTATCACTGATGATCACTTACCTATGGACGGAGAAAGCAAGGTATTAAGAGTTAATCCCTAACCTTGTCAGCCATTCAGAAAGGTATTGAATCTGGAATAAATTTCAAAAATAAATTTAAAAAACATTTGTGGCGTTTTGGGATGTTAAAAATATGCATCAAACATGAAAATATATAACAAATATTTATTATAATCTTTTCCATAGGAAAACCTGTGTATGTATTTCAGGCAAAAAGGCAAAGAGAGTGAGACAGACCCAGTTGGAGAAAAGATAGGAAGAGTATGTATCTAGATGAGACAAGGAAACATCACACGTATAACAAGCCTGTGCAAAACCAATAACTTAATACCAAACCTTAAATTATGTACAGGCCAATACACATCAGAATCAAGTAAAAGAAAGCCGCCAATTGGTAAATTGTTTCATGAGCATGGAGATTTAAGCATCTACTTAATGTACTTACTAGTGCAACTGACATTTTGTAATTTGTTCAGGAGGGCGGATTTTCTAAAATACAATAAGGCAACAAATATTATTTTTTCTATTCAAAATATTTCATTTGTTAAATTAAGGTTACGGCCCCTATCTTGAGCATTTATTGTTTAAAAAAGAAATCTGAATTTGTTGGATTTTTTTCCAAACGCCAAAATCGTTTTTTGCATCTCCTGAAAATTTTACGAAATGTCAGTAACACTACGTTTTACATTCCGAAAAAGACATTGTGTTCGCTCATGTCATTTTGGAACATTTTGTAAAAACATTATTTTTACCAAAAGGTTGTCTTATTATTTTAATAGTTGACGTATGTCATCAAAATATAAATAACAAGAGATGCGTTTGTCAGAAACACCATGCCCCCTACGGCGCCGCTTTGATACATGTTTATTTACCTTTGACCTTGAAGGATGACCTTGATCTTTCACCACTCATAACGTGCAGCTCCATGAGATGCACATACATGCCAAATATCAAGTTGCTATGTGAAGGGACATAGAAGTTATGAACATTTTTTGAACCTAAACGCGAAACCTAAACGCGTGTGACGGAAGGACAGACGGACAGACAGACGGACAGACGGACGGTCCGATCACATCTATGCCCTCCTTCGGGGGCATTAAAATGGAATAAAGTAAAAATGAATAAAAATGTCAGTTACATTACTTATTTATTACTTTGACTATACAATGTATTCACAAAAATATTATTTTTTGTTCTAGGAATACAATAGAGCTTCTCAAAACATTACTAACGGAAAGTCTTAGAGAGAACAGGAGGACACTTATCTGTTTGAAGGACACACAAAACAACAACATACAGGTATGGAAATTCAGTTCTCACTTGACTGCTCAGTAAAAGAAAGGAAATAATTGTATGTTGTCCAAATTGGTGTTTATATCTGACCCTTAAATAGCTGATACACTCCAATATTACACGGATGACGGGGTCAAATTCACAAGACAGCGTTATGAACGAATTCGCATTATAAGTTCTGAGCATTCATAAATTATTGCAAGGTTGTGTTGTCATTCGCCAATACAGGCCCATAAACCCTACCGTATTGATAATTGTATACAAACCACTTTTTATGCCCCCGAAGGTGGGGCATATAGTGATCGAACTGTCCGTCTGTCCGTCTTTCCGTCGCACTTTGCGTTTAAGTTTCGAGAAATGCTCATAACTTCCATGCCCTTCAGATAGCAACTTGATATTTGGTATGCATGTGTATCTCATGGAGCTGCACATTTTGAGTGGTGAAAAGTCAAGGTCATCCTTCAATGTCAAAGGTAAAAAATACAAATCCAAGGGAAGTAATAAGCTTTAAAGGGAGATAATTATCTGTACCTTCCAAATGATAAAAATAAAATAAAATAAATCAAAGCGGCACAATAAGGGGCATTGTTTTATTGACAAACACATCTCTTGTTTAATGTGCATATATATCCGATCATCCTATATTATGACGTTTTATGTGTTTAAGAATTTCATTAACACAAACATTTTTTCGGAAGTGTAACATGAATAGTGTAATATAGGACAGCGGTTTCATACGGCACTGTTCAGACTTAATTGTAATAAAATTAATGGATGAGTGACTTTAAATTAGATTGAATGCCCCAGGATACAAAAGCAATGTTTTATTTCGTCATACTTAGTCATGCAAAAACGTTCTTCCCGGGAATTTCCTGAAAATCGCGCTAAAATGAAAGTGATTGTTTTTTAATAAATACCCTACGTATTGATTGCATATGAAATGTTTCGTTGCCTGTTGCATTTTAATTGCATTTTAGCAGACCATTACGTGGGCTCCACGCAAGACTATTGTAACTTACTATATATTATATAGTGAGTTACGATAGTCTTGCGTGAAGCCCACGATTATTTAATTAATTGGCGTCGCACTGGAGTGCGGCGACTAGTATGTAATGCGTTTTATTCGCTTATGGGAGGAGAAGTTATTTTACTGATCAATGTATATATTTTTGTTTAAAGAATATCTTGCAAAGTGGTGATTTTTTTGTGTAAATTAGTGTAAATAAGTACTGCATTAGTGCCTATTACATTTATTACAACATGTATTGCCAATAATGCAAAGCTAATTGTTTTAATTAATAACTGATCACAGGGGAAAGATCACAGGGACTGGGCAAATACGCGAAACTTTCTGGTTTTGTATAAAAACAAAACATAATCAAAATATATTTATTTTGTGGTTTTTCTAACAAAAGCGCACACTTTTGCTGTTCGAAATTTGGTTAACGCGTATTTTCTTCAATTTTACAAGACGACAGCGATTACACGGTTTATTGCTTTATTGATAACCGTTACACTACAGTCACTTATTAAGGCAGTAGGTGTCTAGTGAGATCGGGAATAGTCGGTCGATATCGCCGTATTCGGAAAGCGTTTCGGCTATAAGCGATATCTCCGGTAAAGTCCGGAAATAATACTTAATGCACGAAATAAATTTGTTTTGTTTTTAATTTAAGAGTTAACTTTGCTTATCTCTTTAAGATTTAATAACTATACAATGCAAATATAAGTTAAATTAATTCGTTTCATAATAATTTGTGTTCCTGACGTCACGGTTGTTGACATCATCTTAGCAAAATGAAAGTTCGAAATAAAAGCGAGCAATTTGCAAAATCGAAAAAGAAGCAAACACCGATCAACAACGGTGTGTTCGATAACAATTATTCATTTACCGAGTTCCGCGATGGCGATTTGTGTGAAAATGACTCACATAAAAGCTATTCGCATTTGCTAAATGGCGTGAAAAGTGTAAGAAGAAGTGGGTGGGGGGATGCAAGAAGATTGATTGACTCGTTGAACTAGAGGTTTTGCTAAACAAATTACAGTACGGTCAGTTTTGTAATCTGTGTCCAATTCCTTTGACAATACATAGCATTGTTGGCGAACTACAAAATGGCCTCAGTGGTCATTTGTACGTTGTTTGTGAAAACCCTGACTGTAGTAAAGTCAACCATGTTGCTTATGGAAAGCAGCACCATCTCAAGATCAGTGGAATGCCATGCTTTGACGTTAATACCAAGCTTGGAAAAGGTACGCATGTCTTCTTTTTTTCAACCGGCCATTTCTATCAATGTTAAATCATTGTACAATTGCCATTGATCTTTGGACTTCTTACACATTTTCAGACCCCTTAAAATTCCAAGTGTCATTCCCAGTGAATATTTGTTTATCGTGTAATATATAAGGACATATTCCGGTGTCCATCATATTCAGTTTTCAAATTTAGTTTCGCATTTGTGTTGTGAAATACAATTGATTGCTCATTCATGTTATTTAATAATGTAATGATGATACGAATGGTTTCTATGAAAATACATTGTGACGTCATTATTAAGTAACTAGTGCCTTATTTTGTTTTCATCTTCTTATCATTTTCAATTCACTTTACAGCAATGAAAGTCAGTTGGGCAGGCCGGTGAAGGTAAATAACTTCCTTACCGCTCTAAACATAACGCTTATTGCAAATATAAATCTTTATACAATGTTATTGACTATTCTGGTGCCAAATTTTAATATTTTTCTCATCAACTGTCTTCTTATTTCCTATTCCAGATGAACATGACACATATTAATAATAATTGTTTTATTAAAGGCACTGTGTTCATAGTTTGGTAAAATTACATTTTTAATCGATTTTTGATTAGAACCTCAGGGCAGGCATATTATTAAAATATGTGTGATTGTTATTATAAATATTAAAAGCTATTCCAAATATTACAATTTTTTAAAATAAATTCATTACTTTTAGTAATAAACCTTATGAAAGAGCATAGATATATTAAAAATCTAAGCTATTCATATAAATAGTGAATTCTTTTTCACAAGCGATAATTTGAGTTCAACGACTTGTCAATATGTAATGTGCTTGTTGTGCTGAAAATTGATTTTTCTCATAACCAACGATCATAAGGCGTCAGAATGAAACTTAAAGGGGTATTATAAAATTCATGAAATAAGCATTGTGTGAATTTAATTTTGTATTTCAGTTCGAGGTACAGTAATGCCTGATATTACTAAGATTGCTGCTGTGCATTTGAAGACGGGTTTTAAGTTCTCGACATATGTGAAGACAACAGTGCCAATTTCTTCCGAAGCTCAGAACACGGCCGTTAATCACGAGCGCCACCTCTTTTTTGCGATGCATTAATAAATGAACCAATGCTACTTCCGAGGTGGCGCTAATGACCGGATGTTTTGAAATTTTACGGATAATTGTAAAAGGTGAGTAGGTTTTATATGGGTTTTTTTCAAGATAATTCACATTATTTTAAAAATAGGGCAATGTAGTGCGATTCGGCGAAGATTTATTCATCCAAAATGTATAGAAATATACAAACACAACCCATTTGGAAACGTGAGGACATTTATAAGTTTTGACATGACTGGAGTTCTGAAATCAAATCGATGTCTTTTGCCCATGCTACGAGCAAATTTTCATCCGATTAACTAGCTAACGACATCAAACGACTGCGTCTAACATATACTAGTGGCTGCATGCACAAACACATTGGCGTTTTGTAGATATAATATATATTTTTGCAATTTTCCAAAAGAGGTGGAGCCAATGCAAAGGAGGTGGCGCTAAGGAAAGGAGGTGGCGATAATGCACGATATGATTTAACAGTCGTATGATGTTGTCATGAAAGTTGTTCATATATACACTTACATGTTAAATCATTTTGAACAATTGCTTTTCTATTACACCGAAGTTTTTTTAGAGCTCGATTGATTCTCATAAAATAATGACGATTTTTTTTTAATTTCAGAACGGACATGAATAAATGAATTTAAAAAAAGATATGAATGCAAATCATACACCACAAACAGCAGGCTAAATTTCCACGCCAAAAACGGTTATGTGATTGGTATGCAACCGTCGGCTTAGTTCCGTGTAAAACTTAACAGTACACCGAGTGCACCACAAATATGTACACGAGGGTTCATGTGTGAAACGATTTTCAAATAAGAGGGATTTGGGTAATCATTTTCGTCATTATCACGCCATGCAGAATTCGGCTATGTCCGAAACCTAAAACGCCCCCGCACAGCATTGCAGTAAGGGTTAAAAGAAAACGCATACATGTGATGTTTGTCAAAAAAAATGTATACTGGTAGATCCAAACGAGCCCTATATATGCACACCAGAGTTAAAGACCTGGTGAACATTTGCATTTGCCAGATTTGCGGGAAAAGGTTTGAGAAGGAATACTCACTTTCTCGGCACTTGAAAAATGTTCACAAGGATTAACTTTTTAATAGGAGCAATTTGTTTATTTATGTTATGTTGTTTTTTTCCCCTAAGTTGGGAATTATTTTCCACAGTGACGGTTATTGCATCAAGCTGTAATTACAGCTGTATATTTTATAAAAGAGTCGGAAAAGCATCTTTATGTTTTGATATTTTCTTGCATATCCTTTAATGGCTTTGATAAGTTCGTTTCCTTTTAGTTATTTATTATGTAAAGATCTAAACATCCCGTTATATAACTTTGTTCATTCATATCGCTGAACTGAATCGAAAAAGTAGTTCATTTAATTGATAACGTTTGGTTAATATTGTATGTTAATTGAACTAAGTCTTCATCGTTACCTTTTTTACTTACGATATCAAATTGTTGCTAGGCAGCGTGGTGTAACTCAATATTGTTTTCGTTACTGAAATAAAGTAAAAACATACTTTTCTGCATACATTTGTATTCACAATCCAAATCCATTTTCACCAGTCCATTTTATATTGGAGACTTAATAATAAACTGAGGCGTAAAAAATGTATGGCGTTTACTATGTACTTTGAAGTATTTGATTTCAGTACGAAGCGTTTTGTATTCAAATTTCATAGACAAAACAGTTTATAGCACAATATTTTATATATTTAGTTAAAGTATATGAATGTTTTGGTAAAAACGGGCCTGTGTATTGAAACCTGGCGATATGTAATTGTTTTGTTTGAACGTGCGGCTTGCCTAGTAGTAGAGCATTGGGCTACAAATCCGAGGATCGTTGGTTCGCATACCGACCCGAAAACGTAACTTCTGGTGGTTGGTCATGCAATTAATTCTTCATTTATTCTATCCCTGATATTAGTTGGGCAGTTGTTCGTCACGGCATAAGTAAGCGCACTGAGTACTGGTAAACCCAGGAAAAGAGTGCGTATGATAACTGACGCTCGAGAAGTCATTTCCGGCTCAGGTACTACATTAAAGTACCCCGGGTAACTTAAGTATACTACAAATGACTCGGAGTACGGAAAATATACTAAAAAGTATCCCAGGGTATGACACGGTGCCTGTAAGTGTATATTCCGTTCCCGGTGTACATATTAGTATTCTTAAGAGTACCCGGGGTATTTTAAATAGTCGCTAGGCCAACAACGACCAACCGAGACAACCGCAATTGGTGATTGGCAGCTTAGTAACTTCTTAAAGCGTATCCCATTTACATCAAATTCACAACAGAGTATCCGGAGTACCGAAAATAATCTTAAAGCTACACCGTATCCGGGATCCATTGTAGTATACTCAAGACTACTCGGGGTAATCTAAGTAGTATCTGAGCCAAGATACGTCAACGACCAAAGGAAAACCAAACTGACTGTCGTGGTAAATCTGTTTTACTGTTTAAAACGGCAAAACACTACAAAAAGAAACAAAAAACAACAAACGAAACAGTTTTAGCAGGACCTTCAAATTTGTACAGCTGACAACATTATTAAATATCTTATATATATACAGGTTAAAGTATTTTTTTAATACTGAAGTGAACAACAGTTTACTATTTGATGAATTATGCGCGTCATACAATGCTCATAACACGTATCTCAGTAATTACTTTTCATTTGCTCGCCACTAAGGCATTGCTGTCGAAGTCACGATCAACAACATGATATACATGTATGCCAATACGTTTAGAAAGCAACACATTTGCTTCGTTAACTTTGTATCCGTATTGTACTCGCATGGTTTGCTCATCCCTCACAGTGCTTAGGGTTTAAGTCTTAGACACGTATGTCCATGCGTTTACTTAAATACCCGATATCTTGTCTAAGCATATAGCTTTCCTGGGATTTGTACCTAAATGAGTTTTGTATAAGCAATCGCTCATGTCGCAATTTAATTCAAAGCCAAGTGGATTAAATTGTGATCACACACTTTTACATGTACTTGGACATTCAAAGTTTGTTTTGACGAACTCGGATGCAGTCCCCCAAACAAGCGGTTTCCCAACCAGAAAAACTTCTTTGTTGTGTCATTATATCGCATGGTTCCTACGTCTTCATAGTCAAACCATTTGACAACATTTAAAACAGTTCAAATGCAATATTGTCTAACCGAAATCGTCCACTTGATACTTAATTTAAAAAAACGACATCATTTACCCATCGAAACTTTCCTCAATGAGGATCTTCATAGCGTCGTTAAATAATGTACGAAGTGTCATCCTCCGTGACTTCCTCACACGTATTACCTCTTTCTCTTCCAAACCTGTCATATCTTTCTGACATAAAGTTTAATTTAGTTGACTACTTTACCTTTGAAAAAAAAATGGGAACCGCGTTGTCTTTCGATTGGTGGCATCAATCTTGCTCTTTAATGTAGCTGAGAGTTGAAAATGGTTATACTTCTGTTATGTGTTGTCTTACATGGAGTACTCGCGAAAACGGGTTTCAAACCAGAGTTTCTTTCAGATTATCTTTTTTGAAATTCAGGAAGCTTTCTCTTTTTACCAAGACTGTATCTTTTCCGTGAAGCAAGGACCAAACCTTTCCGTTTTCTTCACTTAAAAACTCCCATCTGTAAAAAGAGGAAAATATTAATTACCAGTGACACAATAAATGATACATCGAATGTTCTAACTTAGCGTTATATACTAATGCAGCTCGAACATAAGCAACGAGCATTGGTAAGTAGTTTTTAGTATTGACCAAATACACGTTTCTGTTTTTAAACCATTCATAAAATCAGAAATAATAAAATAACAACAGCGAATGAATAACATCAAATAAGAACACGAACATATTTACTCATTACAATTCGCCTGTTAGTTGCTTTTATTGTACGAACATTTACTTTCAGTCCTAGAACAATAATACACTTAAACTATTACATAAAATAGGTAAATTTAAAATGGCTGAAAATGTGCATTGGCGCCACCTCCTGTCCTGAGCGCCACCTCCTAGGGATTGGCTCAACCTCTTTTGGAAAATTGCAAAATTATGTAAAAGATCGGCAAGAAGCAAGTGTGTTTGTGCATGCAACAAATTGTACATGTTTACAGAAATGTTTGATGCCATTAGATATTTCTTTGGATAGACATTTGCTCGTTACACAGGCAAAATACATCGATTTTCTTTTAAAACGTCACCATGCAACAACTTAGAAAGGTCCTCACGTTTCCAAATGGGTTGTGATTTTGTCTGAACATTTTTGGATGAATAAATCTGCGTTGAATCGCACTACATTGTCCGATTTTTTAAATAATGCAAAATAAGTTGAAAAAAAAACATATAAAACCTACTCACCTTGTACAATTATTCGTAAATTTTCAAAACATCCGTTCATTAGCGCCACCTTGGAAGTAGCATTGGCCCATTAATTGATGCATCGCAAAAAAGAGGTGGCGCGCGTGATTAAGGGCCGTGTCAGAAAGTGATAGGCATCTCTGTTGATGATCATGGCATAATGCGTGTAAATGGTGGAAGTGTTGATAGTGTATCAATTGAAACTTCTCTACATGATTGTATGATGTGGATTGCAAAGTTTCCCACAGCCAATTTTGTTGCTCATAATGGGCGCGGGTTTGATTTTCTGGTTTTGGCAAGTGCATTGCTGGACACACACTGTTTTGTAATTGTGTGAGCAGTTTTGTTGACTCTTTGCTGGTTTTCAAAAATCGTATCCTGGACAGTCACACAAACCGGAAGATCTAGTGAACGTGTTCTCCAGGAAACCTGCAACGCCCACAGTGCTCCTGATGATGTTGAAGCGCTGGGATCTTTGCTTAAAACATGTAAAATTACTGACAATATGGCCCACATCTTTACTGTTACTGCAATCCATAATTCAGTTTGTTTTAGTCATGAAAAGCCTTAAAGGCAAAGAACATAGATTGTTAGACGTGCTGTTGCATAGAGGAACTCTAAAGCGACCAACAGCTGAAAACATTGCGGGATATGGACTGGCTTTTTGTCATGTGAAAGCCATATTTTATAGCTCCGGAGAGGATGACTTTAGGGATACTTTCATTGCTAAAAACAATGAGGGACTACCAAAAGTCACAAACGCAAAAAATATTTTATCTGAAGTGGTCGCTAAAATCAGTCAGTTTTTCAGTGACGAAAAGTGTCGGAACGAGATAATATGGCTTTCAAATGACACGCGGCCAGTCAAAATCACGAAATGGCTTTATACTGATACTAAATCATGTACATCTAATCTAATTGTCATTAATCTGGCTGTTTTTATTAAAATATAAGTTGTATATTATTGTGCTACATGTTTAAAGAAACATGATAACGTATACATATTTATGCTACGTTATATTGGGACAGCTTTGACATTTTGTGGTGAACTGCGCCTGTATTCTTATGTTGCCTTTTAACTTTATGTGACCTTAAAATTGTATTATTAGCTCGGCTGTTTTCGGAGAAAACTCCGAGGTATTGCCATAGCCCCTTCGTCGTTCAACGTCCGCCGTCGTGCTAAAACCTTTACATAAGCTCTAAAATAAAAGTGCTTCCACCTACAACTTTGAAACTCTATATGTACATGCACCTTGATGAGTTCTACACGCCACACCCATTTTTGGGTCACTAGGGTAAAGGTCAAGGTCACTGTGACCTCTAATATAAAACTTTAACTTTGCCTCTAACATCATAGTGCTTCCACCTACAACTTTGAAACTTCATATGTACATGCACCTTGATGAGTTCTATATGCCACATCCATTTTTGGGTCAATAGGTCAAAGGTCAAGGTCACTATGACCTCTAATATAAAACTTTAACTTTGCCTCTAACATCATAGTGCTTCCACCTACAACTTTGAAACTTCATATGTACATGCACCTTGATGAGTTCTACATGCCACACCCATTTTTGGGTCACTAGGTCAAAGGTCAAGGTCACTGTTACCTCTAATATAAAACTTTAACTTTGCCTCTAACATCATATTGCTTCCACCTACACATTTGAAACTTCATATGTACATGCGCCTTGATGAGTTCTACACGCCACACCCATTTTGGGTCTCGAGGTTAAAGGTCAAGGTCACTGTGATCTCTAAAAAAAACTTACAAGCTTTCGCAGCCGAGCGTGGCACCCGTTATGCGATGCTCTTGTTAATGTATTATTATATCAATATTAATTCAAAGTTAGCTTAATTTATTCACATGTCATGGTTTATAACTGTAGATTTTAATAAGCAGCTAGAAAAAAAAAAGAAGTGATATACAAATTTATATTAAATTCATTGTTTGAAAATGAATTGGGGTAGGCATACTTAAAGTAAAATTTCTTGAGATAGGAACAGTTAGAATTCCTGAAATTCATTCAGTATGTAGAAAATATGTTGTGTTAAATAAATATGTACAATATATCCATTTCATGACACTACAAGTGACATAAAACGTAATTAAAGTTTCTTGTCACTGAACCATTTGTTGTCGTCTTTACCATTTTGCATATATTATTGGACATCAAAGGCACACTTTTCTTTCAATGACACTTTTTTTAATTCTGTATCTACTAACAAAATCCAGTCAAGTACGTTTATTAAGTTAGTTGTCTAAATATATGTATATCCCATTACAAAAAACTATATATTTTGGATATAGGGTAAATCCATAGAAAACGCCCAACCGAGTCGAGGGGTAGGTGTATTCAACCAAGTATAAAAAAGTTGACCGGCTGGTACAAAGTTTTACAATTTTGCAATTAGTTGTGATATACAATTGACTATGTGGAAATAATAACAAAGAGTGTTTCTGGAAAAGTAGGCTCCCACTACCTTAATATCTTAGTTAGAAGGTGATTTTTTAAGTGGTTCCGCGCTGGCTTCACATGTGAGAGGTCCAAGGTTTGAGCCCCAGTAGAATTAAATTATTTTACTTGTGTTCTATGTTAACTTTTTGTTTTGATGTAGACATTTTAGTTTAAATAAATATTCTAATTTATTGTAACCATTTTTATGCCCCCCTTCGAAGAAGAGGGGGTATATTGTTTTGCACATGTCGGTCGGTCCGTCGGTCTGTCGGTCCGTCCACCAGATTGTTTGCTGATAACTCAAGAACGCTTAGGCCTAGGATCATGAAACTTCATAGTTACATTGATCATGACTGGCAGATGACCCCTTTTGATTTAATGGTCAATAGGTCAAAGGTCAAGGTCACAGTGACTCGAAATAGTAAAATGGTTTCTGGATGATTACTCAAGAATGCTTGGGCATAGGATCATTAAACTTCATAGGTACTTTGATTATGACTGGCAGATGACCTCTATTGATTTTCAGGTCAATAGGTCAAAGGTCAATAGGTCAAAGGTCAAGGTCACAGTGACTCGAAATAGTAAAATGGTTTCCGGATGATAACTCAAGAATGCTTATGCCTAGGATCATGAAACTTCATAGGTACATTGATCATGACTGGCAGAAGACCCCTATTGATGTTCAGGTACATGTAACTAAGTCAAAGTCAAGATAACCGTGATTCGAAACAGTAAAATGGTTTTCAGATGATAACTCAAGAATGCTTTCGCCTAGGATCATGAAACTTCATAGGTACATTGATCATGACTTGCAGATGACCCCTATTGATTTTCAGGTCACTTGGTCAAAGGTCAAGGTCACAGTGACTCGAAACAGTAAAATGGTTTCAGGATGACAACTCAAGAATGCTTACGCCTAGGATCATAAAACTTCATAGGTACATTGATCATCACTGGCAGATGACCCCTATTGATTTTCAGGTCACTAGGTCAAAGGTCAAGGTCAAAGTGACTCAAAACAGTTAAATAGTTTCCTGATGATAACTCAATAATAATAAGGCCTAGGATCATGAAACTTCATAGGTACATTGATCATGACTGGCAGATGACTCCTATTGATTTTCAGGTCAGTAGGTCAAAGGTCAAGGTCACAGTGACAAAAACGTTTTCACACAATTGCTGCAAATACAACTGACAGCCCATATAGGGTGCATGCATGTTTACAAACAGCCCTTGTTTGTTTTTATTATGCCCATGAAATATATTAGTGAGAGGGTGGCGGGTCGTAATCACATAGAAACCTTCTTTGTTCCACTCTCCTAGCAACCACCTAGTTACGAATAAAGTCACTCTAGAACGCGAAGCGCGACACGTATTATTAATTGTAATAATGAGTCTTGATAAAGGAAGCATCTGCTTATCAATGAGGAGCACCATCACAGCACCTCAGTCTCATTACTTTCAAGTCCTCCTAAAGGTTTTTTAAGAACCACATATAGAAGGCCGCAGGCCTGACCCGTATCTTGCCAGTGGTATGGACCCTTTGGTATGGACCTTTAATCCCGCTCACTATCCACCAGCGTTAAAACTTCCGGGTTAATATTTAAACCGACTATTAATAGCTTATTAATATCTTAGTTAGGTGATTTTTCAGGCGGTTCCGTAGTGTAGTAGTTACACGCTCGCTTCACATAGGAGAGGCCCAAGGTTCGAGCCCCAGAAGAATCAAATTATTTTATTTGTGTTATAAGTTAACTTTTTGTTTTGATGTAGGCATTTTAGTTTAAATAAAATGCTTATTGCAACCATTTTTTGTTTTTATTATGCCCATGAAATATATGTGTGAGAGGGTGGGGGGGGGGGTTCGTAAACACATTAAAACTTTTACAGTGTTTTCATATCAATGAGTATTCAACCTCTATCGTAAATGAGCAACGTAAGAATAAGTTCAGAATCATCTCCCCTTGAAGTTGAGAAAAATATGAAATTACGCTTACAAGATGAAGATTTTTTTAAACCTACACAGTTCAGTTCCATTAATGAAAACTGCACACGGATGTCATCAAAACAAAAAGAAAACCAATGTTAATAAAATGAACTGTGAAATATTTGGGGTTTAAAACACAAAATCATAGATAATGGTCATTTGGGTGTTATAACACAACATCATAGATAATGGTTATTTGGGAGTTATAACACAAAATCATAGATAATGGTTATACCAGTATCTTTTTCTATTTTGTTTAAAATAATCGGCCAATATATTAATATTTACAGTAGAAACAAAATCTTCCATGTAACTTCATTGAGTGCCTTTTACAATGAAATTCCCGACGCCCTTTGATGCTTTGCATCAAATCTTGTTCTTTTATTTTAATAATAACGTTGAATACTGTAGCATACTTTCCACCGTACGATTTTCATTTTATCTTTTATCGCTCACCCAACAGACCAAACAAAGCTCAGTTATTAAAAAAATGGATACATCAATTAATGTGGAATACCAACACAGAGGAACATGTCAATAAGGCATTTCGTTTTCAACGATTATTTGACGGTTACGAAGATTTTATTAACAAAAATTTATTATCACATTGTGTTATTGTAAAATGCTTTTTCACTTGAAATTAATAAAAACAAAGTGACTATTCTGTGTCAGTCTTGTGGAAACAAGAAAGACAAATTGGTCCTTATGTGACCGAACACATGCATAACAAACAAAAGATCCATCAAGAAACAAAGTTTGGCGTTATCGGGTTTTCATGGCCCGACGACAAAATTTCAGTCACGTGATAAAGTGATGCGCGTCATCTTATTGTGATAATCTTATCTACACATTAGCAGCATGTGGTGTCACAGGCATACCAGCAAACACTCTAAGTCCACACTGGGGACATGGCCTCACTTGAAAAGAATGCGCCTCTATCGCAGATGTGTATTCAAAATGTGTATTGTCTTGCTTATATTATTTATCAGTAATAAGTGAAGGCAAAATCAATATATTGTTTCCTGTTTTATAGTTCAATCTAATATTTACACTTTTTAAAAAAAAATTAATACCGAAATATTGGTTTAGAAAATTAAAGAGCTTTCAAGAAACATTATAGATCTTCGAACACACGAAAATTTCCATAAGCAATTTCTTTGTTACAAAACTGACAAACTGTGAATGCTGACTATTATTGAAACACTATTGGTCACTGAAAGATGTAAATTGTAAATATACATCGTTTAATACACCTTTATTAAATTATTACTTATCCTAAGAATAATAAAACACGCGCAAATAAATTAAATGCGCCTAAGTCTATTTGAAATTCATAGATCTTAGAATGGGAGGGTGAAAAAGGGTCCTGACGTCATCTTTTCCAAAAAATGCACCCTCTTATCACTTGACAGAACTCTTTGAGACATTTTGTAGGATTGTTAAAGCCAATAAACCCTACAAATGAACAACTGTTTCGTACAATATTGAGAAAATAAAGTTAACATAAAAAAGTCAATGTTACATATAGCACAAACAAACTTTCAACGCTAGGTGTGGTCTGGTAACATAGATATAACAACAAACAAGCACATTCTTTGAATTGATATCCCCCGCCAAATATGCTTCTGGACACAAAAGTGTTATATTTGACACTCAAAAAAGCATTTTTTCAAGATACAAAGGGTCATAACTCCTTTATTAACCAATGGTGTACAATGCCATTTGGCGTGCATCATTCTCTGGTCCATATATATACTCATACCAAGTTTCAATGAAATCCGCCAAAGCACTTCCAAGATATGGCTCTGGACACAAAAAAGCATTTTTTCAAGATACAAAGGGCCATTACTCTGTTATTAACATATGGTGTACAATGCCATTAGGCATGCATCATCCTCTTATCCATATATATACTCATGCCAAGTTTCATTGAAATCTGCCAAAGCACTTCCAAGATATGGCTTAGGACACAAAAGTGCCGGACGGACGGAAAGACTGACAAAAAACGGACGAACGGGAAACGCAAAAACAATATCCCTCCGCCTATGGCGGAGGATAACAAAATTCTCTTTTTAGTTTTTTGCAGGACAAACTTTTCAACACATGTTCAGTTACTAAGTTATTGTTCGTATGTCGTATGAATGGATAGTATTGCGGGAAATTAAAATGAAATATATTGTGCCACAAAAAATTAAAAACGAGTATTTTGTATCTTGTGAAATCTATGTTACCATACCACATCTAGCATTGAAATTTTGGCTTTTGCTATAAGAAAATTGATGGCTTAAATTTATTTTATTTTGCAAAATATTCGCTGATTTTGAGTATTGATGTTTCTTTACCAAAACTATTTATTTCATATTTAAGCACAATTAACAGATAGTTTAGAATATGTATAACGTTATTTCAAATAAACTCATTAGTATTTTACAAATGATTCGTCTTTATACATCAATCACTCAACTTCTAATGACTCGAACAATTCTCAAATAGATTATCGATAATAAACCAACAGTTTTTATTGCAGGCATTATTTTATGCAAGGAAAATGATCAAACAACATGGAGTTGCTCTTCTTTGTCTGACTTGAACTTACTAAATCAAGAAAATAAACTCAGGTTCACATATGTTATTTTAAAATTTTAAAAACTTTAATTAAATACATAAACATGTTCTAGCATTCTATTTCCCAATGTTGTTAAAACATATTAAGATAATGTCAATATGTTAATGCTTTTGTAAAATATATAAAACATTGCAATACAAGAAAGTGATCCATTCATGCAAACATAGTATATCCATAAAACACTTAATTGAAAGCTTGAAATATAAATTCACCCATTGATTAAAATATGTATCAAATGTCAATGTTTGGCCATCCTCACAACAGATATGTTTTCGTTACTCAATAATTAAATTTAGAATGGACATAAATTATCACAATTTTTTTCTCTAAATCTTTCAATAGAACAAAAATAATCTTTATCCAACTAGAGTTCAGTAATGAAAGAAAAAAAATCAGCAAACTTTTACCACAAGCAAAAAATTTTGTAAACCTGGCATGTTCTCTTAAGCTAAAATCAAGTGGCCAGGACTAAAATAGTAAGTTTAAAATCCCTAGGTTCCAGGGCTGTAAATATTTTGCCCAGAAAAAGTTTGACTTATGTTTTAAACTTTTAATATGTCTAGTCTCCATCCTTGATCCTAGAGTCATAAATTGGGTAAGCTGCCATTATAACTCATACTTCTATAATAAGTGTACGCCTCGTCCTTATAAAACTGGGCTTAATGCATGAGGCTCAGCGTAAAATGTTGTCGCAGATTAGACTCTGCAGACTGCACGAGCTTATAAAGGACGGCCCTATCCACCTAAACTGGATTAACAGGAGACTTCCTTTAAACAAAAAGTTCAAGTAAAGCGGTTAAGTGTCATGCAGACTTCACTGGCTTATCTGAAAGGACTCTTTACGCACTTACATTGAGCCCAGATTTCCCAGTATGGTACGTGGCTAAGTGTTATAAGTATTGGAGGCTGACTCCGCTTATGTTTTGTTGACTTTGACCTTGACCTATGACTATGAGGCTATGAACCAAAGACCGCCACATTAACAAGAACCTACTTACTTGCAAGTCCTGCAAATCCACATATCAAGTTATAAAGAAGGACTCAAAAGTTTCATAATTATTTTTCTTGACAGTATAAGACATTATTGTCTAATGGTATGATCACTTTCAGCTTGAACTTGACCTTTAGCAACCTGAACCCAAAGTCGCCCACCTAGGTTTTAGATCCTTAGCGTAATTGTTTGCGTGAACAAGGTTTTCACACACCAAATGGACTAACAAATAGCAAAGCAATATCACTCAAGTAATGGGCGTATAACTCAAGTAATGGGCGTAAAAATAATAATTACGCCATAAAATGAACTAACAATTTTTAATGTACACATTCACAACTTAATTAATATAAATGAACGTTAGCAATAACATTGCAGACACAAATATAACCATGACTTGCCAAATTATTTCAAGACTTTTAAGAAATATTTTTAGACAATTTGTGACATAAAAGCTCATTGAGGTTGTCAGAGCAAAATTTCTGCGATGATTATTTGGTCAAAGAAGGGGTTGCTGGCTACAGACTCAGGGCCCTATCTAATTAAACATCATATAACAAATTTAAGTTTCAATGCAATTTTTAAAGAAGTATAATTGCAAAGCACGACCTCTTTGATTATTTATTTCGTAGTCACATAACTTGTACTTGTATTTTCTTGTAAGGACAAACTGACCATAAATATAAATTTGTTCTGAACTTAACATTCTCTTGTACCTTTAGTTTGTTATAAAGTTCTTGAGTGGATACCACAAAAGGCACAAAACTGCTTTGTTCTTGTTTTAAATAAATGAGCAAGGTCACCAACTAGGATGATTTTGGCTTCTCTGCATCTCTCTCCTTCTTGCATTGTAAGACAATCCGGTCAAAACTGGACAAGTAGAACAGTCCTATCACTCTCAGTAGCCCCAAGAGGAAAAACTGAAGAAAAGATAGACTCCTATTTATGTTCATTTCATAAAAAACTATGATTTTAAACGTTGTTTAATTCATAACATATATAATTGAGACATTTCAACATACTGAAAATTAAGTGCTTGACTATGTTGAATACTGTAAATGCAACAAAAAATACCGTGGCCAATGACCTCCAGTGCATAGAAAAACGTAATATATATACTATTTCAAACATTTGCAGCACAACATGACACTTTGACCTATGACTCTGGTTACCTGCGTTACCACCTCCAGTGCAGATGTGGCTGCAGACATTCCAGAGGTCATTGTGGCCAGCATCCAGCCATCGAGACCCACGTAGCTCAGGAACTTGCCTTTCTGAAGACATAAATAGGTATGAGCCTTGCTCTGCGAAAACAGGGCTTAACCCTTTGCATGCTGGGAAATTTGTTGTCTGCAAAAATGTTGTCAGTTGAATTTATAAAATTAGCATTTTCTTTGATTTTTTTTAAAGAATACTATCAGAAAAGCAAAAAGTTTGGATCCTGATGAGACGCCACGTTCTGTATATGGTATTTTTGTTTTACGGAAGTCTTTTCGAAGCAAACATCCAGTTAAGGAGGAAAGTGTCATCCCTGATTAGCCAGTGCAGACTGCACAGGCTGATCTGTAAGCACATGCATTATTAGAGCCCTGTTTACCCAGAGCACGGCTCATATTTGTAGGAACTTTCTAAGAATTTCAATGATATTGCACTATGAAAACACTTGCATATTTAATATTTCTTTTAATGCAAAATAGTAAAGAATAGAAGAATATCAGTAATATAAAACTAGTATTTCACTGTTGTTTGATTCATCATTAAATAAATCAAATCAAACACAACAAACAACAATTACTATTTCATGACAAAATATTATTTGCAACAGTCTAGTGGCAAGATACATATTAATATTATTATGCGAATCAACAGACATGACAAAAAAGTCAGTGATATATTTGGATGAGCACACAGTTGATAAACCATATTGGATAAGCCCAAAGTAAGTATGCCAGATGTGTACAAGAAAAAGTATTGTACAAATAAACTACAGTTTTGTATATATTGCTGTAAAAGGAGAATTTTATTCTATACCTATTATATTCATTTAGTTATTGCCATAAAGCATGTTAAGTGTAAGTCTAAACAAGAAATGTGTTTGTCAGAAACACAATGCCCCCTACTGCGTCGCTTTGATTTTTATTTTTTTTTACCTTTGACCTTAAAGGATGACCTTGACCTTTCACCACTCAAAATGTGCAGCTCCATGAGATACACATGCATGCCAAATATCAAGTTGCTACATGTATCTTCAATATTGCAAAAGTTATGGGCAATGGTAAAGTTTTCGGACGGACGGACAGACCGACAGACAGTTCAAATGCTATATTCCACCCTACCAGGGGCATGAAAAGAGAGCATTTATGACATTAAATGGCGTTTCACTTTAGCTGCCATAAAATATTTCTCCACTAAAACTTCCACTGAGAATATATAGTTTATTTAAAGCATAATTTGGTTGAGGCAATAAAGCTCTACATCATCTTAATTTTATCAATTTTGGGTAAAGGAAACGTTCAAAAGTAGATCCGAAATTGTTTGAAACAAGAGGGCCATGATGACCCTGAATCGCTCACCTGACTTACCTTCTACATCACCTTAAATTCTATCAGACCCATATACAATCATCAATTAATACATTCTGACAAAATTTCATTAAGATGTGATTAAAACTGTGACCTCTTTCATCTACACAAGGTTTCACTAGAATTGGCTCAGTGACCTAATTTTTGAACCCAGATGACCCATATACGATCCAAAATCAGATATTATCAAAATTAATATTCTGACCACATTTCATTAAGATCAGATGAAAACTATGACCTCTATAGTCTACACACGGTCTTTCTATGATTTGACCTAGTGAAATAGTTTTTGACCACAGATGACTCCGATACAATCCCAACTCAGATTTCATCAAGATTAACATTCTGGCCACATTTTATTAAGTTTGGATCAAAACTGTGACCTCTACTGTTTCCAAAAGTTTTTAAAACTTTGACCTAGTTTTCGACCCCAGATGCCCCAAACTCGATCCCAACCCAGACTTTAACAAGACAAACATTCTGACCATATTTCATTAAGATCTGATGAAAACTGTGATCCTTTTGTCTATTCTATTATTTGACCTAGCGACCTAGTTTCTGATCCCAGATGACCCTAATACAATCCCAACCCAGATTTCACCAAGATAAACATTCTGAACAAATTTCATGAAGATTGGATGAAAACTGTGACCTCTATTGTCTACACAAGGTTTTTCTATTATTTGACCTAGTGACCTAGTTTTCGACCCCATATGACCCAAATTCATTCCCAACCCAGATTTCATCAAAATAAACATTCTGACCAAATTTCATAAAGATTGTATGAAAACTGTGACCTCTATTGTCTACACAAGGTTTTTCTATTATTTGAGCTAGTGACCTAGTTTTTGACCCCAGATGACCCAAATACAATCCGGACCCAGATTTCATCAAGATAAACATTCTGACCAAACTTCATTAAGATTGGATGAAAACTGTGACCTCTACTATATACACACAAAAAATTGTTGACAGAGGCACGCACGCGCACACAACGGATGCCGGACATCACATGGTCACATAAGCTCACTATGTCACTTTGTGACAGGTGAGCTAAAAACTCGGATGGTCCATTACCAAATACATTGGATGCACCCACATACGGTAATACTGTCATATCTTGAAATGTCGGGTGGTTTAATGGACGGCAGCTGATTTGATAATATTAATATGTAGATAACAAAAGCACCGCATAACGGGTGCCAATGCTCAGCTGCGGGTGCAGTTTTGAATGCATGAAAGCTAGTCAGAATTTATTTTTTTAGAGGTCACAGTGAACTTGACTTTTAACCTAGTGACCCCAGAATGGATGTGGCGTGTAGAACTCATCAAGGTGCATCTACATATAAAGTTTCACAGTTGTAGGTGGAAGCACTTTGATTTAAGAGCCAATGTAAAGGTTTTAGCACGACGCCGGCGGACGACGAGCTGGCTATGACAATGCCTCGGGTTTTCTCCAAAAACAGCCAAGCTAATAAAAAGAACTTACTGAATAATGTTGCTAAAAACAAATCCATACTTCCAAAAACAATTACATCATACCAAAGAATCGCTGAGTATCGTTTTTGCCACATCCTCTGCCTTGAATAAGCCAGCTGTTTCAGAAATCATTATTGTCTCCTTAGGCTGAAACAGTCAAACAAGCAATTAGATGCATGGGAATTTTACAAAAATTAATTTACTTTGCTAAACAAGAATTGTTGAAAACCATGGATGCTCCCTCCGTTTGACCTTGAGAAAATTTATTGTTAGCCTCGATGACCTTTACCTTGATCCCAGTGACCTCATCAAAAGGTTGAGGTCCATGCAAGGTACCTTAATGCCAAATATGTAAGAGATCGGTAAAATATTAATGGCGCTATGAGAAACTGTAACAAAAGTGTGACGGAAAATCTATTATTAGCCTCGGTGACCTTGACCTTGACCCCAGTGACCTCAAACCTCATCAAAATGTAGAGGTCCATGCAAGGTACATGCCAAATATGTAAGAGATCAGTAAAATATTGAAGGTGCTATGAGAAACTGTAACAAAAGTGTGACGGAAAATCTATTATTAGCCTCAGTGACCTTAACCCCAGTGACCTCAAACCTCATCAAAAGGTAGAGGTACATGCAGGGTACCTACATGCCAAATATGTAAGACATCGGTAAAATATTGAAAGCGTTATGAGAAACTGTAACAAAATTGTGACAGAAGGAAGTAAGGAAGGTCAAACTGGCAACTATTTATTCCCCGAAAATTTTAAGGGGAAATAAAAACAGTCCATACTAAGAGAAGACCGTATTGTGTTGTGTTGCTATGAAATCAAATTAAGGCAGAAAAGGTTTAACAAAACAGGTTGTTCACTGAATACTTAATGCAAAAAGTATAACAATGACAGTTGTTCACTGCACACTTAATGCAAAAAGTATAACCATGACCATTGTTCATTGCATACTTAATGCAAAAAGTATAACCATGACCGTTGTTCATTGCATACTTAATGCAAAAAGCATAACCATGACCGTTGTTCATTGCATACTTAATGCAAAAAGTATAACCATGACCATTGTCCATTGCCTACTTAATGCAAAAAGTATAACCATGACCATTGTTCACTGCATACTTAATGCAAAAATTATAACCATGACTGTTGTTCACTGACCATTGTTCTCTGCATACTTAATGCAAAAAGTATAACCATGACCATTTTTCACTGCATACTTAATGCAAACAGTATAATCATGAGTGTTTTTCACTGCAAACTTATTTCAAACATTATAAACATGAGTATTGTTCACTGCATACTTGATATTATTTTATTTCTGAACAATTTCTTACCATGGCTGTTCAATAAACTTTTAAAATTTTACATTAATATATTTTATGCTTAAGAGCACCTTTATGTGAGAAGTTAAAATGCAATGATAATCACATGATAAGAAGGCAGTATGGTCTTGGTGGTATGATGGAAATAGAGCTCAGTTAACAATGTTTTTGTACAGGGTTTTCTATTTTATATATTTATTATTAACAATAAACTTATATTAATCAAACATACAACTTTCTCCACATTTAAAGTAAATTTATTCTGAAATCCCCATTTCACAGGTACATGTCATATATTACCAAAATAGTTAAACAAGAGGGCCAAGAAGGTCCTAAAGCTCTCACCTGTGCAATTGGATGTGGCCAAGAACCAAAGCTGTGATTACTAAAATCTGTGTTAATGATCACAATCTGATGTCATATACCAAATATCGAAGCAGTGCGATATAAGGTTACACAGAAAGAAATATTATTTAATTTAATATAATACAACTTTTCACCCTATACCCCCAGACATGGCTAATTTTGTCCCCAGGGTGATCATTTGAACTAACTTAGTTGAGCACCATGCCAAATATACCTCCTTTTTGGATTGGAGTTTCAAAGAATCATTTCACTATAAAAGTCGATACATATTATCTGACCCCACATTCTTGGCCTGTTTGGACCCCAGGTCCATGATTTGAACAAACTGTGCAGAGGACCACAATACCAGGTTCAACACCAAATATTAACAAGAAACCGTCGGAGACGGGTGATGCTCCCCAAAGGTTTTTTTTTGTCACAATATTGCACTATGTATTCAGATAAAAGAAAACGTCTTGAGGGGCATAACTTTGGACAAAATAATACGATGGATGTTTTAGCAACTTAAAAATTTCAAAGGGCCATAACTCTCTAAATAAATCATCTAACCTGAACCCACATATAACATGCGCATCTCCTCAAGGTAGTTAAGCTTCCCATTAAGCTTCATTGAATTCCAGTCAGTAGTTTGGGGGACAAGAATTGCACTATATGTACAGTTTATAGAAAATTTCAAAGGGCCATAACTCTGTGAAAAATCATGCGACCATAACCAGCTGATAATATGCACATCTCCTGTTGGTAGTGAAGCTTCCCATAAAGTTTCATTGAATTCCAGTCATTAATTGCTGCGAAATAGCCCGAACAAAAATTGTGCACGGACGGACGGACACACGAAGCGGCGACTATATGCTCCCCCCAAAAAATTTGGGGGAACATAATAACCAGACAATAAGGGTTTAGGGAAGAAAATTTTGAAAGTTATTAACAACTTAAGTATGTTTTAACCATGTGACCCCTGAAGCACAGCCAGTTGTGACCCAAGGGGCATGATTTAATTATCTTTGTAGAGTACCACTATCCTGCAATTAAACTCTATAAAAACATGTATCCCTTATGGTGTGGCAAGTATTGAACCAAGGGGAATGATTTGAAGAAACTTGGTAGAGGATCACCATACGATATCACATACAAAATATACCAAAGAACTGATCTTTGCTGATTCAGAGAAAAATATTTCTCAAGTTGTCATTGTTTAAATCTGTTTTTAGCTTTGTAATCTACATCTATCTATGAAGCGGACCGGTATCATACATTTAAACACTTTTGAAAGAGGGTCATAAAATGGCCATCCCTGCAAAATGTGTTAAAAACCACCCATCCCTTGAGAAGGAGATGTCATTGAATAACAATGGCGATCCCAAAAAGGCTCGTTTCAGGATATCCATAAACTTATGTGTGTAAAGTTTCTTCTTTAATTAACCTGTGCAGTCCATACAGGCTAATCTGGGACGACCCTTTCCTACTAAAATGGATTTTCACTTTACACGAAAAATATCATACAAGCGGAAAGTATTGTCCCTAATTAGCCTGTGCAGATTTCACATGCCAATCTGGGACGTCACTATGCACACGCATTAAGCCCCATTTTCCCAGAGCAAGCATTTCCTTAGTTATTGAACCCTGACCTTTCCTGACTTGAGTTCACTATGGAAGCCCGGGGTATCGGTGTCGGGTGGGAAGGAGACTGTCACACGTATATTGTGGGGCGTCATCTGAAAACAGACATCCATCTTGTACCAACTACACCGATAAGATTTTTTACTGGGCAAGTATCCACAAACCTGTCAGGGCTTTTTATAAAGGCCTCTTCCCCAAAAGGAATTTTTTCAAAAGGAATTTCAAGTTAACTTTGGGGAAAAATTTCCCCTTTCTCATTTTTGTCTTTTTTCCCCCAAATTGGAAGGCAATGCTCTTTCCCAAAATGAAGAAAAAAAACTGGCTTCTAAGGGAAAACTTTGGAAAATATCTTTAGTATTTTGAGTAGATATTGCTATAATAATTATTAGTTTTTTTACAATTTTCAAAAGCAGGAAACATTGGATGAAATGAAGAAAAGTATAGTGATCTGAATATTTCAATTAACTACTTCACTACAGAGAACACTACTCATGAATAATGCATTTTCACATATGTTTAACAAGGAAAAATGTAATTAAACAATTATAAGTTGAAAGTATATCCCACATGGATATCTTTTTATTTGACAATATAATGCCAATATATGTTTATAAATTAATCACTGTAGTAGAACTTAAAATAATTGTTTAACGTATTATGATATTTAACGTTATTGGAAGTACACAGACAAGCATTTATGGAATACATATCAAGTAAGTTTGAAGAGGTAGAACAAAGTCGTTTTATGCTTCAACAAGAAAGCTAAATCTAACAGAAATCATTTAGACACCAAGATATGTGTGTCAAAAGTCAAAAGCTTTTAATGTGGTATTCATTACCTTAATATCTCACACATTTTTGTGTAATGATTGTACTGTCTTTGCATTTATGAACACATGTTTAAAATATTGAACAGTGCATATACGATTAGAATATTTTCATTAAATGTCATCTAAATCAAGGGCTGTTTGTAAAACATGCATGCCCCCATATGGGCTGTCAGTGGTAGTGGAAGCCATTGTGTGAATACGTTTTTTGTCACTGTGACCTTGACCTTTGATCTAGTGAGCTGAAAATCAATAGGGGTCATCTGCCAGTCATGATCAATGTACCTATGAAGTTTCATGATCCTAGACCTAATTATTCTTGAGTTATCATCAAGAAACCATTTTACTGTTTCGAGTCATTGTGACCTTGACAGTTTTTAAAACGTTAACCAAGGTTAAAGTTTTTGGACACACACATACAATGAATGAAATATGGGCTGTCAGTTGTAGTGGAAGCCATTGTGTGAATACGTTTTTTGTCACTGTGACCTTGACCTTTGATCTTGTGACCTGAAAATCAATAGGGGTAATCTGCCAGTCATGATCAATGTACCTATGAAGTTTGATGATCCTAGGCGTAAGCTTTCTTGAGTGATCATCCGGACACAATTTAACTGTGTCGAGTCATCATGACCTTGACCTTTGACCTAGTGACCTGAAATCAATAGGGGTCATCTGCGAGTCATGATCAATGTACCTATGAAGTTTCTTGATCCTAGGCGTAAGCGTTCTTGAGTTATCATCTGGAAACCATTTTACTGTGTCGAGCCACCGTGACCTTTGACCTAGTAACCTGAAAATCAATAGGGGTCATCTGCGAGTCATGATCAATATACTTATGAAGTTTCATGATTCCAGGCGTAAGCGTTCTTGAGTTATCATCCGGAAAACATATTTCTGTGTTGGGTCACCGTGACCTTAACCTTTGACCTAGTGACCTGAAAATCAATACGGGTCATCTGCGAGTAATAAACAATGTACCGATAAAAGGTTCATGATCCTAGATGTAAGCGTTCTTGAGTTATCATCCGGAAACCGTTTTACTGGTTCGAGTCACCGTGACCTTGACCTTTAACCATTAATCATGATCAAGGTACCTATGAAGTTTCATGATCCTAGCTTTAAGCGTTCTTGAGTTATCATCCGGAAACCATTTTACTGTGTCGAGTCACCGTGACCTTGACCTTTGACCTGAAAATCAATAGGGGTCCTCTGCGAGTCTTGATCAATGTACCTATGAAGTTTCATGATCCTAGGCGTAAGCGTTCTTGAGTTATAATCCAGAAACCATTCGGTGGACGGACTGACGGACCGACATGTGCAAAACAATATACCCCCTCTTCTTCGAAGGGGGGCATAATAATATTAAAACCATTACAGATGTAAATAAAATCATATCTTACACTTTTTTTATAAGTATTTTAGAAATGATCCTAACCCTACAAGAAAGTACTATATTCTGTACTATTTTATGCTTATATAACATCACAATATAGAAGTGGTGACATACATGCAAAGATAACTTTACCAGAATTTTAGTTTCCTCTTATATTCTGCATTTTACTAATTAATATTTATTAAAAAAAGATATACTTTCAAAGAGCCTTGCTTTCTGGAAATGAGGCTTATTGCAGATTAGTCTGTGACGTCCACAAAAAGGGACAACAATTTCAGTCTAAAAGGGACAACACTTTCAGTCTCAAATGGATGACACTTTCCGTCAAAAATGGATGACACTTTCAGTCTAAAATGGATGACACTTCAGTCTAAAATGGATGACACTTTCAGTCTAAAATGGATGACACTTTCAGTCTAAAATGGATGACACTTTCAGTCTAAAATGGATGACACTTTCAGTCTAAAATGGATGACACTTTCAGTCTAAAATGGATGACACTTTCAGTCTAAAATGGATGACACTTTCCATCAAAAATGGATGACACTTTCAGTCTAAAATGGAAGACACTTTCAGTCTAAAATGGATGACACTTTCAGTCTAAAATGGATGACACTTTCAGACTACAATGGATGACACTTTCAGTCTAAAATGGATGACACTTTCAGTCTAAAATGGAAGACATGGATGACACTTTCAGTCTAAAATGGAAGACACTTTCAGTCTAAAATGGATGACACTTTCAGTCTAAAATGGATGACACTTTCAGTCTAAAATGGAAGACACTTTCAGTCTAAAATGGATGACACTTTCAGTCTACAATGGTTGACACTTTCAGTCTAAAATGGATGACACTTTCAGTCTACAATGGTTGACACTTTCAGTCTAAAATGGATGACACTTTCAGTCTAAAATGGAAGACACTTTCAGTCTAAAATGGATGACACTTTCAGTCTAAAATGGATGACACTTTCTGTCTAAAATGGATGACACTTTCAGTCTAAAATGGATGACACTTTCAGTCTGAAATGGATGACACTTTCAGTCTGAAATGGATGACACTTTCAGTCTGAAATGGATGACACTTTCAGTCTGAAATGGATGACACTTTCAGTCTGAAATGGATGACACTTTCAGTCTAAAATGGATGACACTTTCAGTCTAAAATGGATGACACTTTCAGTCTGAAATGGATGACACTTTCAGTCTAAAATGGATGACACTTTCAGTCTAAAATGGATGACACTTTCAGTCTAAAATGGATGACACTTTCAGTCTGAAATGGATGACACTTTCAGTCTAAAATGGATGACACTTTCAGTCTGAAATAGATGACATGGATGACACTTTCAGTCTAAAATGGAAGACACTTTCAGTCTGAAATGGATGACATGGATGACACTTTCAGTCTAAAATGGATGATACTTTCAGTCTAAAATGGATGACACTTTCAGTCTAAAATGGATGACACTTTCAGTCTGAAATGGATGACACTTTCAGTCTAAAATGGATGACACGTTCAGTCTGAAATGGATGACATGGATGACACTTTCAGTCTGAAATGGATGACACTTTCAGTCTGAAATGGATGACACTTTCAGTCTAAAATGGATGACACTTTCAGTCTAAAATGGATGACACTTTCAGTCTGAAATGGATGACACTTTCAGTCTGAAATGGATGACACTTTCAGTCTAAAATGGATGACACTTTCAGTCTAAAATGGATGACACTTTCAGTCTGAAATGGATGACACTTTCAGTCTGAAATGGATGACACTTTCAGTCTAAAATGGATGACACTTTCAGTCTGAAATGGTTGACACTTTCAGTCTAAAATGGATGACACTTTCAGTCTGAAATGGTTGACACTTTCAGTCTAAAATGGATGACACTTTCAGTCTGAAATGGTTGACACTTTCAGTCTAAAATGGATGACACTTTCAGTCTAAAATGGATGACACTTTCAGTCTGAAATGGATGACACTTTCAGTCTGAAATGGATGACATGGATGACACTTTCAGTCTAAAATGGATGACACTTTCAGTCTGAAATGGTTGACACTTTCAGTCTAAAATGGATGACACTTTCAGTCTGAAATGGTTGACACTTTCAGTCTAAAATGGATGACACTTTCAGTCTGAAATGGATGACACTTTCAGTCTGAAATGGATGACACTTTCAGTCTGAAATGGATGACACTTTCAGTCTAAAATAGATGACACTTTCAGTCTGAAATGGTTGACACTTTCAGTCTAAAATGGATGACACTTTCAGTCTGAAATGGTTGACACTTTCAGTCTAAAATGGATGACACTTTCAGTCTGAAATGGATGACACTTTCAGTCTAAAATGGATGACACTTTCAGTCTAAAATGGATGACACTTTCAGTCTAAAATGGATGACACTTTCAGTCTGAAATGGATGACACTTTCAGTATGAAATGGATGACATGGATGACACTTTCAGTCTGAAATGGATGACACTTTCAGTCTGAAATGGATGACACTTTCAGTCTGAAATGGATGACATGGATGACACTTTCAGTCTAAAATGGATGACACTTTCAGTCTGAAATGGATGACACTTTCAGTCTAAAATGGATTTTCATTTAGGAGAGACTATCTTTAAACAAAAATTGCATAGAAGCTAAAAGTGCTGTCCCTGATTAGGCTAATCTCGGACCACATTTTAAGCGAATGCATTCACCCACATTACACAAGAGAGAGCCATAAATTAAATTGTTACATCAATTGTTCTTTTTACCTCCATTTGAAGAGCCTCTGCCATGCCCCGCAATGCAAACTTTGCCCCTGAGTATGCACTGAAGCCAAACAGGCCTATCTGTCCAGCCTGGCTCGATAGGAACACTATCCGACCACATTGTTGCTCCACCATAGATGGAATAGCTGCTTTTGTGGCATTGATTGCACTGTAGTAGTTCATCTCCATCATATTCTGATCGAAAATATCTAACTATATTGATTATTCTATAAATTATCGATATTCATTAAATTATACATATTTAATGATTAATGTATAACTATAATGTTTAAATACATGTAAGCCCTATCCTGGTATTGTAGCTTAAGTCAATCATCTGCATGCAAAATTTTAACGTAAATTTCATCAAATTCCTATTAGTCACTAGTATGAAACCCAAGTTCATGCGTAAAACCCTGAGCATTGCGCTGCACAAAATAAAGATGTGATTTCAAAAGGCAGACACTTGCTCCATAGATAGAATTTAATGGCCAGCTGGAGTGAAAGCCCTTTGCTCAGATCAAAGTGAAGAGAACTGCGTAAGTAAGCATATTCGTTTTTCTATAAGTATATTTTTATGAAGTGCAAATTTCAAGAACCATTATTGTTCTCCTATATATATACTACTTTGCTAAGGATCACTTTTGAAAGTATGTGTAATTATTTGCAGTTCATTCCTAGCTAGATTCAATACAAAAAATACAAGAGTTCCGCGGTCGGAGATGACCGCATTGAAGCCGGATTTTTGATTTAAATGACAGGAAAGTACCTTTCGTGTTTTTGTCTAGGTCCAAGCATACCAAAGTAATAACAATTTTAACATTTTAACATTGAAGGTCACAGTGACCTTGACCTTCAAATGAATGACATTGAAATGAGCAGTGGTGATCTTCTAGTACTGGCCAACCTTTATGTCAAGTTTGAAGACTCTAGGTACAAGCATACCAAAGTTATAACATGGAATAAGAACTTTAACATTTTTACCTACCAAAGTTATAAGAACTTTAACATTTTTACATTCAAGGTCACAGTGACCTTGACCTTAGAATGAATGACCTTGAAATGACCAGTGGTCATCTAAGTGTGCTTGCAAACCTTCATGTCAAGTTTGAAGACTCTATGTCCAAGCATACCAAAGTTATAACAATTTTAACATTTAAGGTCACAGTGACCTTGACCTTCAAATGAATGACATTGAAATGACCAGTGGTCATCTTCTAGTACTGGCCAATCTTTATTTCAAGTTTGAAGACTCTAGGTACAAGCATAACAAAGTTATAACATGAAATAAGAACTTTAACATTTTTACATTCAAGGTCACAGTGACCTTGACCTTCAAATGAATGACCTTGAAATGTCCAGTGGTTACTTACTAGTTCTGGCCAACCTTCATGTCAAGTTTCAAGACTCTAGGTCCAAGCATACCAAAGTTATAACAACTTTAACATTTTTACATTCAAGGTCACAGTGACCTTGACCTTCAAATGAATGACCTTGAAATGTCCAGTGGTTACTTACTAGTTCTGGCCAACCTTCATGTCAAGTTTCAAGACTCTAGGTCCAAGCATACCAAAGTTATAACAACTTTAACATTTTTATATTGAAGGTCACAGTGACCTTCACCTTCAAATGAATGACCTTGAAATGACCAGTGGTCATCTGTTAATCCTGGCCAACCTTCATGTCAAGTTTGAAGACTCTAGGTCCAAGCATACCAAAGTTATACCATGAAATAAGAACTTTAACATTTTTACATTCAAGGTCACAGTGACCTTGACCTTCAAATGAATGACCTTGAAATGACCAGTGGTTACTAACTAGTTATGGCCAACCTTCATGTCAAGTTTCAAGACTCTAGGTCCAAGCATACCAAAGTTATAACAACTTTAACATTTTTTATATTGAAGGTCACAGTGACCTTGACCTTCAAATGAATGACCTTGAAATGACCAGTGGTCATCTGTTAATCCTGGCCAACCTTCATGTCAAGTTTGAAGACTCTAGGTCCAAGCATACCAAAGTTATACCATGAAATAAGAACTTTAACATTTTCGAGCACGCCGCCCGCCCCCCCGCCCGCCCCCCCGCCCCCCCCGCCCGCCCGACAACATCAATCTATAAGCCGAGATTTTTTCGAAAAAAATCCGGCTAAAAATCAAAAACACACATTATAATACCAAAACCTGCAAAATAACAATTTAAATTAAATTAAATTGAAGATAATGTGAAAATAAAAAGTGATCCTTAGCAAATTTTGAGTAGTAAAGATTGTGTACATGTACAGTGATGACTGCCAAAAACTTTTTTTTTTTCAGTTCAACGAACAGAAAATCAACTAAAATAAAATTTGTGATCTATTGACTTCAGTAATTTGATAATTACCTTAAAGTCACTGGCTTTCAGATCAACAAATGAGCGACTCACTGAGGAACCAGCAGAATTCACCAGCATGAACACTGGACCCAGCCTTGATTCAGCCTGTACATAAAAAATATCACATATATCACACATATGGCACCTTATTGAGCATGTTGGTTTTTTCCAAAGTATATATTAAAATGTAGATACATTATATACCTACTGGTAACAGAATGTACTCCTGAATAAGATATTAGCCACGCTCTAGAGAATCTGGGCTAAACGCAACTTGCATAAAGTATCCTCCTAGATTAGCCTTTGTAGTTTTAACAGGCTAATCAAGGACGACACTTTCTGACAAATAGTATTATTCTTCTAACGGAAGTATCTCCTAAGCGTATATCCCCTTTAGGCGGAAAGTGTCGCTGATTAGCCTGTGTGGACTTCACAGGCTTTACTTTACTGACACTATTTTCCTAAGCATTTAGCCCAGTTTTACTAGAAAGTGGCTCAAAATATCAGAAGTACAACTTAATGGCCAAATTAAGTCAAAAGAAAATATGTTACATACTTACCTGTTTCAGAATATTATCACTTGAGAGCAAATAAGATGAATATTCTATTTGGTTACAACATTCCACTATTACAAAATAAAAAGGCTTTAAACTAATAAAAAAATAACCATGCATTCTGGTTATTGAATGTTACTACAAACACAAATAAACAAGTATCGTCGAAAACAATGGATGCTCCCCTTATGTTCGCTATGAGAAACTGTAACCAAAGTGTGACCTTAAGAAAACCTATTATTAGCCTCGGTGACCTTGACCTTGACCTCAGTGACCTAAAACCTCATCAAAAGGTAGAGGTCCAATCAAGGTACCTACATGCCAAATATGTAAGAGATCAGTAAAATATTGAAGGCACTATGAGAAACTGTAACAAAAGTGTGATGGAAAAGTGTGGCGGAAGAAAGGAAGAACAAACTGGCAACTATATGTTCCCCGAAAATTTTTGGGGAGCATAAAAAGTAAAAGAATATTACATTCAGCCATGCTACAGCACTTTCCAGCAGAAATCAATCAAAGTTCCCAAAATAATATTCATTCAGTTATATGACTAATTGAAAAATAAATTATATATATGTCAACAAAGAATTGTGAGGGCAAATTACAATTTGTATTATACATAAAAATACATAAATAATAGCACATGGCAGCATAATGCAATGGGTTATATTTAAAGTGAGTTAATATGTTTGTTTGTTTTTTCTCATAATAAAGCTTTAACAAATAAAACAATAGATTAATAATTTAGAAGCAATAGTACCAGAACATGAACACACTTAGAATGTTGAGATTGAAATTAATTTTTTGACAGTACAAAAGAAAATTCATTTTTGTTAGAAAGACATGTACATATTTTTTAGACCACACTTACCATTCAGATTTGTGCATACGACAGAAAGACAACAAGTAAACATGTTCAACAGTTGGTATGTGCATAACGAAATCATTCTGAATTTCATTGAAGAAGACAAGATTTATTTCGCAATTATAAGATAAATTATTATTTCACATTCCTCATTCAAAGTCATGAATTAGTTAAAACTAAAAAAAATGTTGACATTAAAATCGTTTACACTTGCTTAAAATCCTTGAGCTACTGCAAACTAAGGTAGTTTGATCATCATCTACTTCATTTAAAGGTTTTACCTCCTGTATTACGGTTCTGACATTCTCAAAATCTCCAGAGAGGTCACAGGATTCACAGTGCACCTTACGTCCAGACTGCAAATAGCCCTGTATTTCTGTCTTAGCTGTTTCTAGCTTCACCTTAAAAAAACACACATCAAGTACACTATTAAAGTATGGAAAACAGGTGTGCATACCTTGAGTTTTATATAATTTAAACATGGGAAAAAGAATAGGCATATATTGAGTTTACCATTATTTGATCACAATGGTATAAAATCCAGCCCCATGAGTATAAAAGTAACTGAACAAGATCATATGCTGTCAAAAACTGCATAATGAATTCCACCTTAATAACCTTATTCAAATTTTATATGCAAAATATGACAATATTTAAAGGGTTAATGATTCTTTTTTTTCCATTACCGGGTACTCAATGTTTACAATATCGCTGCAGTAACAATAGAGTTAAGAATGAATACCATGATGAAAATGGAGCTTTTTTCCCCTTTTGATATGAATGTATCTTTTAAAATGTGTTCTATGAAACTATGAAAGAAATGTATTTTTAAAGGATTAAAAAACAACTTCAGCAACTATGTTGCCTTTTCAAAGCTATTTTTGTCAATTGGAACATATAAAGGCATTCTTAATTGTGTCAGTACGTCCCTTTAGTTTCTTAATTTAATCAGCAACAATTGTACAACTTCATTATAGTAGCATTAAAATAATAAAAGAAAATAATGTTTTTTATTTCTATTTGGAATCGAACCAGTGTCCTTTGGAATTAAAGGCTATTGTCTAAACCACACATCATCCTGCCTGTTGTATTTTTTAATGTACTTGCATATGCCAGATAATGTAAAAAGCATTTTGCAACGAAATTAAACAACACAATAAAAAATTCTAAATTATAAAATCGCTTTTAATTGTGCTAGGCTGTATAACTATGTCAAACATAATGAATGTCATGTAGCTCACTGAGTGATTAAAGAAAATTAAGTGACACAAGTAGGAAAACTGTAATTTCAACTGTAATTACTTTGTAAACAAAGTAGCTAACTAAAGTTCTGTATTTTCTTAATGAAATCCAATTTACATTTAGCAAAACAATATAAAGATGATTTTGTTTAACATTAACCAGCTAATGATTTAACCAAGGCATAAAAAAAGAATGCATATTACAGTCACATTATTCATTATATGAAGTTTTATTATTATATCTATCCTCATATCACTTTTAATGTGTACATATATAGCACTGTATACCATGTTTAAGGCAGACGGATGGACTGACTGAAAGACAGATAGACAGACAGATGGATTGGTGGCAGGGATTTACAGACAGACAAAAGGGTACATATTACCAAATCCGTACACTCACCATTATCATTACTTATGTTCTCCTTAAGTAATTTTAATAATACGTTTATTTGTATTTTTTTTGTTAAACCTGCTCTTTGACCTCTGATAAAAACTCAGGGTCTTCAAAAATTTGCGCATGGCTTGTGACAAGTATATCAATAATCTTCAGTAATTTCCATTTCCATTAAAAAAAAATTAAGTAACAATGACCTTTGACAATTGGCAAAAACAGAGACGTGCAAATGGACAGGCAGATTCACTACCAGACATGACAGACAAAGGATACAGATAATTTCATCGGGGACACAATAAGAGACTAACCCTTATTTAAAGGTGCGCATTACAGGGTTAGAAACTAACGATTGCCCATAATTGCCTATCCTTATAATTTAAGGGGACAAATTGGCTACTGGGACCCTGCCTTTTCCATCCTTGACATTACCTTATCTCTGGCAAGAATGCTGACATTAGCCCCTAGCTGAGCAGCCTGTATGGCCAAGGATTTCCCAATACCACTGGAGCCTCCTGTTATCTGAAAGTGGCAAAAGGAAAATATTAATATCATAATTAAAATGTGAAAAACAGAATATATTTTAACCTTCAGCTTTAAATATCATTAACTGCAGGGATATGTTTAAAACTAGCAACTGTACAAATGTAGAATTTTTCCATTTTTAATACATACATTTCAGAAATGCTGCATATTAAAAAATAAAAAAGTGTTGTTCATATTGTTAATTGTTTTGTGGGGGTCACAAAATATATGATAAAATGAAAATAGATAGATAACAACTCACTTATTATATAGATCGCTAAATCATCCTTCAAATTTAGATCTGACATTGTTGCATAGGCATTACACATGGAAAATATCTTCATATGCCTGTTTGCCCAGACATGCAACTAATTCCTGAAATTGGTTTGCCCAGCAAAAAATATATGATCCAGAGCCTTCTCCTGCTTTATAATATACCTTATGTTTTTCAATAAACATATAATGTAAGTTCGGAGGATTCAAGTTCAGACAACAAGGTAAAAAAAAAAACACTCAAATTTACACAGTTCAAAATTTACACAGTTCACAAATTTGCACATTGTTTTTTAGATGGTCGCTTTAGCGACCGTCTAATGTGCTTGATGTGAAATTCAGGTCGATACGGCCTAGGTATGATTAACCCAATACCCGATTGCGTATCCGCGCAAGAAAGAGTTGTATAATTTATGCAAGAGGTTTGAGTTCTCCAATTATGTGTATTCACAAATGGAAACATTATATTAATATCGTGTTACATTCAATATTTTCGAACGGTGTTTTATAGAAAAGAATCAATAAACAATGATCGTAATGTACGTGTCGCGGAGTAGATTGTTTATGAATTATTAAAATAGTCCACTTTCTGCTGCGTCTGCGTGACGTAGTATTTTCGCTCAGCTCATTCATAACTCTGCTGCTGGCGATAAACAAAGGGGAGTCCGGATGAGAATAACGCACTAGTACAAAGACCTATGTATATTGATAGGTCTTTGACTAGTATAAGGTTACGCTTGTTTATAATCACAGGTCTCAATTAATAATACGTTGACCGCGAGTTCAACAATTATTACAGGGATACGATAGACAACATAAAAAATGTTTCATTATCGCTGAAACTGTTAAAAAACATTTAAATATAACAAGAATATTCTCTTAAAAATGTAGTCATGCTGTTTTGAAATAAGGTTTGGAATTTTGGTTTCTAAATTACTTAATTCAAAACAAAAGTATAATTATAGTATTTTTTACTTGTTAATCGCATATTTACCGCATTATAATGTGTGTTATAATGGGCAAACCATACATTAGTAAAATTCAATCTGCCTTCGCACACAGAAGGAATGGGTCAATTGGGTGCTGCGTTTTCTTTGCTTACTTCAGTTAGAGGTCAATTCTTTACGTAATAGCAAACACAAGGCTCCGGCTTCAAAGGAATTGCAGAGCGACAATAAAAGTCGTAGTCACATGGTATTTGCGTTTAGCGTCCTATTTGGTCACGTGGTTCTTTTTTCGCGGGTGTTTTGGCATTCATGATATGAGGCTATTAATAGATGCGCCAGTCGATAAACAAAGAAAAGTTTACGGGTTATAACAACGCAATAGGTTACGCTCTCACATACAACTCAATTACGTAGTACAGGTCGTAAATTGAGAGATTCGGGAAAAAGTTGACGCTTATTTATATTCTCAATTTATAAAACGTTGAACACAAGTCCAACAATAACTTCAGCGATACGATAGACAAAAAAAAAATGTTTCATAATCGCTAAACCCGAATATAACAAACAATTTATAATAATAATACGAATGACCTGTTTCATAACCTCGTTCATGCTACTACAGCGGGTATTTCTAAAAACGTTCTTTGGTTCTGAATAAAGAGTAGCGGCGATCTTTTGTATTTACGGGTGCTAGCAACGCAACAGTAGAAGGTTAGTAGAAGGTTTAGCTTGTTTATATTCACAGTTCTCAATACATAGACAGTTGGATATGAGTTCATCAATTACTACAGGCATACTATAGGCAACCTCGAAAATGCATTATAATCGCTAAAACCGAAAACAACTAAATATATTATATTAAATATATTTATAACAATAAATGTCTTTTAAAAATGTAGTCGGCGTATACGCTGACTTTGAAATAAAGTTAGCAATTTACTTTTCTAAATAATTAAATACAATTAAACAAAAGTTAAACTATTGTGTTGTGTTTTTCACTTGTAAGCTGCATATTCACCGCATGAAATGTGTGTTAGCATTGTCAAACCACACATTAGTGTGAGAAAATAAAAAAATATACTACGGGAGAGAACTTCATATGTGTCCTCATATGCCTTGTTATGAGTATCTTTCTTCTCTATCGAAATATATCGTATGTTTATATTTGATTTAAACGCAGTTTTCTTTCAACACATTTAAATCACACGTCAATAGCGCCGTCATGCGAAAATGGGTCTTATGCGTTTCGGCAAGCGTTTGTTAAACCCAACATGTGCTTTTGCGCAGTCAGGCCATATGCGATGCTGTTCGCTTTAAAATCACTCAATATGCTATGTTTCTCCTTACCAGAAGCAGGGATAGCTGAGTGGGCTATTTATATGATGGGCGAATATGGAATAAGACCCATTTTCGCATGATGAGGGTCATTACAAATCTCATTGCGAATTGAAAATGCCACATTTAATAACAATGCTTTTTGATACAAAATTGAATTCAAAATAGCAAACTTGTTAATAATGGCAGCCTATCCACACATTAAGGAATGATTTCCAGACGTGCTGACCAAGTACGGCAAACATTGTGGTATGATAATTAAACGATTTTCTCGTATCGTGACACTATACTATTAAGCTAATGATTGTTTACTCATCTTGGAGGCGAAAGTGAAATTCTGCGAGATTGATTGTAACGCGTAATTGTAACAGGGCCACAATTTGTTTCGTTTGAGCATACAGAGAGAAGTCCGGAATTCCTTACACTGAACAGTGCTGCATCCTTTGAATTGAGCACATACGCAGTGATTTAGCAAAAATTCAAAGGTTGTATCTCGAATCAGCTTATTAAATATTCAAAAATATTCATGCGTGTTTGTTGGCGTTATGTAAAAGTCACTAAGATGAAAACTGAAACAGCTACGCCTAAAAGCGCATTAGTGCTCTATACCTATGTTTATGTTAGCGTTGTTGACACCGTGTGAACTGCTCGGGTAACAAGTAAAGCATAAACAGCAATGTTTATATACTTTTATTCCTCCAAATACAAGATGCGAAGATTATTGTATATTTTGAATTTGTATATGGTGTCAAAAATCAAAAATTTTGTACACGGAACTTTCATTATGAATTTATATTCTTGGTGAGATAGTCATTTGATATTAGAAAATTATTCCTTTAATATGATGGTGACTGCAAATTTTCTTTATATTAAGTTCGCATAACCATTTTCATCATACTTTCTATGCTTTCAGAACTTCCAAAATGCATGTTGTTTTTATTTTGTCTTTGTTATTTCTATGAAATAATAAGGATGATAAAAAGTGCACACAAATTCGACCCGTGCGCTATGACACACACTTTATAAAGTTGAATGGCGTGTGTTCATTTTAAACTTGCGATTGATTTTCAAAAATGAATTGCGTCTTAAATTATGCAATAGCGAACATCTCCAGTGCCTTCAGCGCTTTGATTTCATGTATTATTCATGACCTGATAATTTAATTGTTATCAACAATTTCAGCCATGCTAAACAGTCAATAATAAACCTAAGCAGGGTTTTACGGGACGTGATATTCTGCGTCAAATAGGCATAAAATTCCAGTCAGGATCCGTCATATTTGTTAATTTGCGTCCCATGGGACGCATAATCATTTTGACGTATTGGTTCTAGTAATATCAACAACAAACTCTGAAAGACTACTGCAGTAGGTAATTTTTAGGAAGGATGTACGAGTTGTCTTGGTTTTTTACCTATCCACCAATCGTGTTATTGTGCACCTGCTGTTGCTAGGTGCAAAGTCACGAATTGAGATTACATTGAGTAAATGTTAGCTATTTATGTTGCTATGAAAGAAAAGCTTACTGATGTTACGATAGCTTATTATCTGGCAAGCAAGATTAAATTTAAAAAATAAATACAATCTTTAATTGTATATTTGTGTTAAATCTCGATTATTGTTTACATAAATAATCAATTACTATACTTTTAACTTATTGACTTTTACACAGCCAGCATATTTATTGGGACCCCCATTTTTATCTACAGGACCTTTTAAAATTATTAACTAGAGTCCTAGGGACCCCTTAAATTTGACAAGAATGTAAAACCCTGCCTATGATTCATAGCCAGAGCTGTATTTCGAAAGTTTGTTCGAATGTACGATTGTCCGAATTATGTGAAACCATGGATAAATGTTAAATACCACTCACCACAACATGTTTACCATCGATTTTAACATATTTTGGTGACAGTCTTTTTGACAGAAATAACGCAATAATAAACAAAATTAGAGACACGGTAACTATTAAAAGCATTTTAGTTTTATAAACATGGGAGTGAGATCAGCCGTTGTTCTTGCTGTTGTCAATTTTCGTCCTAAAGTAAAATAACTAACTGAAAGAAAAAGATACACACCACTAATTATAAATAACCTATGATTTACAAATAATTATGAAACAAACATGTGAACAATGTATGGTGTTTATAAACATAACATAAAATTGATAAATCAAAACAGAGAAATTAAATTAATTTAAGAAATAAGTTACTAGTACACCAAGTCAAATGCGTTTTAAATTTACGACAGTTAGACATTCAATTAATGGAAAGACAACTATTGATAGTCTGGATTTTGTTGTAAAGAACGACAATTCTAGTTCTACTACAAAATACCTTTTCTATGTATTTTCGATTTAATTTCTGCAGGACTTATATAATGTATACTTATAAATGTATAAATACATAGTCATATCTCGTCACGAAACAGTAATGTCAACCTCGTTGTGGACATCGATCTTGACAACAACTTAAATTGGATTAGATGCGTGAACATGTATAGTGATAACAAGAAGGTTCCCATGGGTAAGGCACTGTAAGACAGGGTGTTCTTCGAATCCACTGTAATCGAACACAACTACCCGCCTCTCCAACTCTTGTGGTGTTTGTGATAAAAACAACAACAGGAAAACAAACTAGCATACGGACAAACGAACGAAAGAATACGACTAACGAACATATACGAACTTATACAACGAACAAACAAATTAGCACACAAACAAACAACACATCGGGAAGCGAGGCTTATTAATCAAGAATCAGGTATATACGCTCTCAGCTGAAACAATAAAACATATTTCAATGTTTGTAGGATTGCATTAATTGAGGTTGAATATTTAAGATTATGCACAGACTAAGAGAGGCAACTTCAAATAGATATGTACTATGCCACAATTTTATCAAGAACCTTTAATCTAGACACCCAAAGAAGTTTTCGTGATGACAAAAACACAAACGATTAACTGCCCAAACTTTCGAAACAAAATCGTTGAAATTTCTAAGTAGTGCCCCTTACATCGTGAGTATCGTGATTTAGATCTGTGTTTATGCAGCTTTAGAAGAATCGCAATGGATTCGAAAGTGTAAAAGAAGCGTAAAACGTGCAACTTAATCGACCTGAACAAAACGTGCAACTTAGTCGACCTGAACAAATAGTTTTAAAGTCCCCAACTGAAGTGTATGTAGTATGTGCACATGCAAAGCTCTGGTAAGCCGAAAAAAAAAACACACAAGTACGTGCATGGAGCGTCACGAACTTGTCCAAAAAACACACTACAATTTGCGTATGCAAAAATGCCTGTTAGATTGAACGTATCTGACAAATAACACGTTTTAAGTTGTATAAGACCTCGAACATAGCCAGTTACTAAATCCACGTCAAGCTCCATCATCAAAGGTTTGGTTCACCGATTAAGGTAATTTTGAAAATATATCGCTGAATGTATATATTAAACCAAGTTATTACTTAAAATCATCTAACAACTTGTATATTAATAAGAAGTAGAACTTTTGCCTCCGCAAACACAGAACCTTTGGGAGCAAAATGTTACGTGCCTTTAATAAGCCATCGAGGCTGTAGACTTAAAGGCTTCTCTTAAAGGCAATGCTTTTAATACATGTATTATCTCTATTGTCTATTACAAGCGATAGAAATCTGTATTATATGATATCGATTGTCGATTATCAACAAAAATATTTTTTTCAATTTATTACCAATGGGTGTTATTTGCTTGATTGAATATACATTAATGTATATAATATTCGTAGAATCTATGTCATTTTGTCAACATGTGTACAAGTCCCTTTTCAGCAGAAATGCGCCCATTGTATTACCATGCAGTCTTATTTGTTTTTTATGTTCCTTCTATATAGTTAAAATATCTAGGTGAGAACGAAAAGTAATTGATTCAGCTAAATAGGTAGAATTTCCGAAAATCTACATTATAAACACATAAAAACGAAGAGGCAAGTTTATGACACAATTTTGGCTACAATTAGAAAAGTCACCGACACATTTATAGGTAACATCGCTCATTCGATCCTATCCGATTACCTGAAGATAAAAAGCAAACAACCAAGCCCAAATATTCGCAACAATGCGCACAACTATGCCTTAATTGGATTTTATTAAATTTGACCGATTAGTTTAGTTACCGACGCGATCTAAGTGGTCTAAGCGATTGCAGGTCTATTCAGTGGCATGTATAAGGCGTCCACATGTTGTAATAAATCATACTTATCTATGACAGTTACCTTTTGTATTTTCCACCAATGTATTAATTTGTATGCCCCCAATAGAAAGTGACAAATGTCATAATTGGCCCAAGGAGTGTGCTTTCAAAAGATGTCACGCCGTTATAATTTGTATCAGTGTTTGCTAAATGATTTCTACATGTACTTGGTTGCTTTAAAGCTGGCTTATTACTTTGTATCAGTAAATTCCATACATACAATTTCCATTTTTCACACTCAAAAAACCAGAACTTTAAAATACCAAGCTAAGTGTGTGCTTACTACCTGCATGTGTACAATAGAAGCAAATATTATCACTGATCATTATATTTACACTTTCCGCCTTTACAAGACTTTCTTTAAGAAGGGACTTCCTCAAAACTCTATTAAAGCGAAAAATCACGTCCTTGATTAGCCTGTGCGGATTGCACAAAATAATCTCCGACGACATTTCACTCATACACTTTAATCCCGGTTTTCACAGAGCGAGGCTCCGACCATACCTTTCCATTGTTTCAAGGCCCTACTTGCATGCGTTCCCATTCACTTGCATAACAACAGTATAGTAATCTTTACACTTACTCCTTACATGTTTTTTCGTTGTTGTCTTAGCATTTCTATTTCATTTCCTAATACGTTACATTGAAATTCATTCTTACTTTTCCTCCCAATGTTAGCTTTGTTGTTTGTCATGTTCACAAACTTCATCCCGTCATTACCTGCTCGTCTGTAAACTGTCATCACATTTATTTCTATTCCACTTTCTTATCCGAGGGATACCACATAATACGTAAGCTTTTCCTAATGTTACCTTTATTATTTCTATATGAAACATTAGTGTCACTTAAGCGTTTATAGCGCGAATATTTTACCAAATTAATCTTCTGCAGCACCGTATGGACCGATTTTGAAAATTTTAAATGACCACTCAATTTTGTTTCATTTCCTTCAACAGCGTTTGTTGCTATTCACGACTATTGTTCATCCTTCAGTTTGCTGCATTGTATACATATCAATGTTCAGAATATCCTTATTGTGTCTATTTGTACACGTTTCTCGAGGTTTTCGTCAACTTCAATGTACCCAACTGTCATCGCATTCAAATGGAACTTTGCTTACAAAAAAAAATTCAGCGAAACACGTGAGTCACGATTAAAAAAAAAGCATATAAATGTGTATGATCAAAAACAAAATAAAAGGTGCATGGTCGTATCGGAGGAGATTGTCTTACTGACAAATGATGAACATATAGTAAAATATTCATGTAAAAAGCATTAGTAAGATAATTTCTTTGTCTGTGGTGGGTATTACTGTTTTTCGAGTTTACTGGTGTCCGTATTTATAAACGAACTTTGTGTCTTGTATTGTGTTGTCCTGCTCTCTGTCATAAGTTCATAATATATTAGTTAACCCATTTATGCCTAGTGGACTCTCCCATCATTCTAAATGGGATCAATTTATTTCTAAAATTAGGGATGTCTAGTATATTTATTTCTTTATTTAGAATATTTCTTACAGAAATTCCTTTAAGTTAATAGCGTAGACCTAGATGAGACGCCGCAGCATGCGGCGTCTCATCTGGGTCTACTCTGTTTGCCAATGCATTTTTTTCTAGACACTAGGCATAAATGGGTTAAACAGGTCTTTAAGTATATGATTGCATTGACATGTTAAACATACGTTAAAATCACATTATAAATGACATACTTCAGCAAACGTACATCGTAAGTTCCTCGTTTCATTTTATAGTTTGGACCTTTCATAAATATTTTATGATTTTTTGTGTTTATCTACTTCTAAGAGAACCACTGTTTATTATGCAAACTTGAGACAGTCATCTTCAACTGAAATCTCATACATGTATATGCATTTTTGTTTACCCTGCTTTAACATAGAATATTAAATACCCACATTTAAAGGCTTATAGAAGATATAGGCGGTTCTTACAAACATTTAAAACACTTAATTGCGTTGGTAAACATTGGAGACACCGCTCATGAACTAAGTGAGTGTTACGTACTGAAACCAGGTTTTATTTACATTTATCCCACTCATTCACAAAACTGTTGAAATTGTGCAAACATTTCAGTGAAGCAAATTTGCATATTCAATATTTTACATACAAGAGCTATTAAAAGCAAATCGATATCATCTATAAGCTCATAATTATGTTGACGCAAACTTCTTTGAAACGTTTTCATTTAATATAATCGTATTTAATAGTATCCTTAATATGTCGAAGTACTGAGTTGGATGACTGCATAAGTGTAGGATAGAGCAAATATAATGTGGTATAATTATTATAATAATGCGGTTGAATGGTCATCCGAGCGTAAGTATTGCGTCTATGACTGTTCATAATTATAGACAGACATACTTATACACATATTCACACATTAAATAACAATTAAATAAGTAAATACTTATTTAAATAACACTTAAATAATTGTTTTAAGGGACCTTTTCACAGACAGATGGCATGTATTGAAGTCTGTCACAAATGCTTTACATTGAGAGATGTAAACATTGGATAGTAAAAGCTCTAGTCAAAAAACAAACTAGAATAAAATTTAAAAAAGTAAAAAGTACCCGTCAACTGGGCTCGAACCACTGACCCTGGAATAAAAGTCTATCGCTTAGACCACTCGGCCATTCGTACTCATACAACGAGTGATGTATTTTATACTTTATATTAGCAATTCTCGTAATACCTCAAAACATGACTACAACAAAAAAAACAACAGAACCTTCCAAATTATTAAATCGTTTTGGGTTGAAACGCTTTATAATTTTCAGGTTTTTAAATCGTATAATGATCCAAATAATTGATTTTTAAGAACACGGTTAATGTTCAGTATTACTGTTTCCTAACAAATATCATAACTACAACGAATATTTTAGAATCTGAAACAAAAACAATAATTTTGACAATTTACCAAAAATTGAAAAGGCCCCTTTAAATAAAACAAATACAAATAAATACAAAGTTCTGTCAAGGCGGTACTGAAATTCATTGATCAGTATTATTACGAATTGAATTTATTTTAACACTAATAGCTTAGATATATATTCACATTAAATTTTGTACAAATTACGCACACATTATTAATTATTTATGTGTCCCATGAAACTAGTAACTTGTAGAATTTATATACAGATGGTTGGATATATATGTACTGCTCATGTATTTGTATTATCTTAATGCAGTGTAACAGCGGCATAGACAAAATGGTAAAACTTAGAGTCTATGCCAACAGTTAGAAATTCAGTCAAACAAATACTCGTTCAATAATCCATGTTTGTACTATGTGACGGACAATTGTACTATATCATATTTAAAGGTCATTGCATTAACTATTATTTGGATTTTTGAAATTTATTTAGGTTCCAACAAAGCATCTTCTGACGCAAACTTTATTAATCCTTAACATTATTGCCTACATAAATATACAAACTGGCATAAACAAACGTCGTGGGAAAGTTAACTGTTGTTCAGCCAATCGTCTATCTAGACCACAAACAATTGCCTATAAAATCACTTCGGCGCGAGCGACCAAGCAATACGAGTTTGCATAGCAGGCTAGCTACCACTAATAATCAGTATTACTATCTGCATTTCAACTTTCGCTCACGCATGTATGGTTGATTATTCAAGTTTCATTGCGGACTTTGTGTCGGATTATTTATTTGACGTCCGCACGAGAAATTGGGACGAGTGACGAAAATTAATTAGCGAAAACTGCATTCTGTGCTGAATAATTAAAAAGCTTTTCATTTGTGTTTGTGAAAACGTACCGATAACGGATATTGGAATTATCTCATTATTTTAGTACCGGAACGTAATTTATAATTTTCAACAAAAGGATTAGATAAAAGAAATAATCATATGAAAACAACACGCAACAGAAGAATTCAATATAATTCAAGCGAAAATATTGTACGTGCTCAGCGTGTTTTACATATTTATGTGCTGTAGATTACTTGAAGTTAGCATAGCGAACACACTTGGTTTAAAATATTTAAGACTTAGGTGTGTATTGACGAGCTTTTAAAGCAGTAAAATTTAATGAAAACGAAAATTGCTGGAAAAATGGTACATTTATTTCACATAATAGAAAAGTCATAGCTTAAAACAAGTGTATAAGTAACTACATAAAGTGAAACTTAATCGAACGATATATGGATTTATTCGAGGAACACCTGTTCGACCCTGCGGTGTTTGATTGATCCGTCGCTGCGTCTAGTGTATGCAATGATCTGTCACTTCGACTGCGACTTTTTACTTGTTCGACTATTTAAGAGACAGTGAGTGTTACGTGTTCAGATCATACGGACCGGCTAAAGCGTGATTTAGTGAAGCCAAAAAAGTGCATTAATTCCGCATCTGCTTATTTCTATGTCAACTTAACGAAGCAAAACTGTGCGCGGCATTAAACATGGATTATTGATTTGTATTATATGTGTCTGCTTATTGTTTATGTATTCATCGTGTTTTTATTTCGAGATTAAGTGTATTAATTCTTGAGGTAGAGCATCGTTAAACTTAATACAATATCGTTGTATTAAGCATTATACAGGGAAAACAACACTGCATTACATTATTTAATAAGAATTGTTATTATAAAAGGTATATAAAGCATAATGGAGATGTCAGTGAAAGTAACTTATTTTCTGAAGTTTCTTGTCGTCGTTGTCGCGGGACGTAGCGCCGCAATCAACCTGGACGGTGATTTACGTCAACTCGCGGAAATGCTCCCAGGTATCTATAGCAACAACGGACGTCATTCCAACAACATTAACCGGAAGGTGGAACGGGCGCTGGGCTCGATTGAGACGGCGGCGTCCGCCATTACGTCGCTTCCCATTAAAGCCGTTTATCGACCCGTCGAAGTGACGTTCCTTCCTGATAGTTTCAACGTTTACGTCGAACACGTTGAGCACGGGAAAACGGACCCGCATCGACGCTGGCTGTACAGCTACTCAAAGGACGATAGTACACGCTCGATCAAACTGCGCGTGTATAACTTTAACGACGATTCCATTATCGAGAAGGTCAGCAAAAATCCGCGCGCGATCAAATATTTAAATGAAAATGACGTCACGACCAGGAGCTCGTGCGACATGTTCTGGCGACGTCTGGGAGAGACGTTCGTGGGAACAACGTCACGTGAATGCCAAGCGGTTGTGGACGGAAGCCAGGTATATAACCATTTCTTGCATCATCGCAAACTAAGTCTTAATATTGACCCGACAACAAACTGAACGTATTAGGTTTCAAGGTAGACACATCATTTTCCATCTTTATTTACTCATGTAATATTTCCTTTTGGAGTAATTTCTTCCGCAAGATCGAGCAATGTACCGTATGCAAAGAGCAAACTAGTAGCAAAGCCATTCTATACATTGTATAATATTAATTTTAGGTTCGACATACACGATCAGACTATGAGAAAATCCACTACATTTTTTTTCGAAATTCCACATGTTCAGAAATCTTTTGCACAATGTGGGATGGGGGTATTCTTTTTTTAATTGTAAGTTTTGTATCAACGGAACCCGAACGTTATAAAAGTAACACTCCCTCACTTTCTTTTAAGTGGCAGTTACCTTAACGCTTTATTTGATATTTTGTAAGATACGAGGAAGTTTGAACGAGAGTCCATTAATATTGAAGTACTCAATTTTCATATAATTATGTAACTGCCGATCCGGTTTTCTCATCACCATGACGTAAACATTTCAGTACGGAGACACGCACTCTTTATGTATAAGTAATATCAGTGCAACATGCATAATTGATTGACAAGTACTCATTAATTATTTCATTCATAAATTTACGCTCGAACAATCCTCCTTTGCCGTGAACGTCAATAACGTACGTTTACTGCAATCGAGTTACGTCTATTAAAATTAGCCGTAAATTGTAAACATTTCTTACTTAGCAGTAAAATCATGGTTATGAATAATTAATGTGTTAAAACAACTTCACGATTTTAAGGTTGGCTAACCGATGGGTCACCTACAATAACAAGGCCTGCTTATGTGCCAAAAAACGCGAACAGATTACAAAACATAATGATAAAACGAATGTACGGCGCCATGATTTCATAATTTTAAGAAACCTTTTACTAAAAATGTAAATGAAATTTCGTTATTTTATGTAAAGTCTTGTCTAAAATTTAAGTGAACAGTGGAATGATCGTGATAAAAATAATAATTCACAGTATACATATTTTTTTATTCACCTGCATAGTATTACTATAAAAAATGCAATGTTTTTTTTTTATACAATTTAACAAATGCTTATTTCTTTGCGCTGTAAATCAACGCTATGGTTCTCGTGTCAGCGAAGTTAAGTTGAAATATGGAAAATAATGTTTTACAAATGATCTTGCCAATGAATACATTATTCCCCTACCTCTGACTCAAGTAGGTCAGTTGTCAGTCATTAGTTTACGTACCTGCACTTAGCACTGGTAGACCAGCTATCACAGGGAAAAAATATGAGTCGCGTTCTGAGAAAACTGGGCTTAATGCTTGTGCGTAAAGTTTCGTCCCAGACTAGCCTGTGCAGTCCGCTTTCCGCTTTTATGATATTTTTCGTTTAAATGCACTCACTTGTTAGCAAAACTCCAATATAGGCAGAAAGTTTCGTCCCTAATTATCCTATGCGGACTGCACAGGCTAATCTGGGACGACACTTTACGCACATGCATAAAGCCCAATTTTCTCAGAACAAGACACATATGGTGGTAAACTGACCGTCGCTTAACGACTTCGATACTGTTGAAAACGGCGAAAAGTCCAACTTAACAAACAAACAAACAAGTTAATACATAATATATCTCTAATGGCATTAGCAACACGAAGATCTAGTTTTGTATACTGTTCATGTTGAAAACGTATTTTTAATTAAAGCGTTTTACTTTTTTCTTTTCTTTGGCAAAGTTCGTTTGGTAAACATATTATTATTTTGCCAATATAAAGAGTTGAGCGCAGAACGCCTAATAACTGCGTAGAAGACCTAAGGAGGATTTTTTCAGTACCTTACATTGTTTTCCATACATGATTTATCATAACATATATCAATATAATTATACAATATCATGCTCTATATACATAAGTGTGATACTGGATGAGCGCGCAAACAGAAAAGCAAGAAAACAAACTACCATGTATTTCGCGGCGTTGGTTGTTAAAATAAACCGCTGTGAATAAATCTCATTTAATTAACTCGTCGAATGCATTCTCTTACATCTTCGACGGCGTGTAACTAATGATGTACGTGTCAATCCTTTGACAACGTACATGATTACCATTTTTGCTTTTTTGTGATGCGCTTAGGCGTCAAAAAAAGTTGTTTGTTTCCAATAACCCACCGGATCCTTCTTGCGATCATAGTCGCTAACTTACTTTCTAATATTACCTAAGGAATCAATGCAAGAAAGAGATTGTGAAGATTTCGGCACGTTATTGCATTTTCTTATAAACTGCAACCGTTAAAAAAGAAAACGAAAAAAATGTTCACGCGACCTACGTCCCCTTTTTTGCGATGTTTGTGGAAACAAATGAAATTTTGTTGTCCTTAGAAGTTAATGCACATCCTAACGAGGGTAACCGTCTCTTGATTGCCGACGAAGAGAGATTATCGAATTTGTTTATTGAATTTAATAGGATTATCCGCTTAGGCGTTTTGAGTGTGGAAAGTAAAGAGTTGCGTTAATCCAAAGATTTGTTTTTGGACGTAACCCGATTTTTTTCTGTCGTTTGCCGTTGGTTAAAACGTTCGCTAATCCACAGTATCCCGTTAGCGACTCTATCGAGGTTAACCCATTTACGCCTAGCGTCTAGAAAAAAGGCCTTGGCAAACAGCGTAGACCCAGATAAGACGCCGCATGATGCGGCGTCTCATCAGGGTCTGCGCTGTTTGCTTAAAAGAATTTCTGTGCGATATATTCTAAATATAGAAATAAATATACTAGACAACCCTAATTTTGGAAATTAATTGATCCAATTTAGAATGATGGAAGAGTCCACTAGGCATAAATGGGTTAAGATGTTGAAATTAATTTATTATGCGTGTGTTAGGCTATAGTCTTTCGGATATTAACGAATTTTATAAGCCTAAATGATTGCTCTATAGTCTGAGGTACAAATATAATAATTTCTAATTTATGTTTACATATCAATAATTTCATTAAAACTAATATATAAGCCTCGCCCTGTGATAGATGCTAATCATGGAAGAAGAAACTTCCTATAAACGGTAAATACCATTAAAGCGGAAAGTGCCAATCAGGGAAGAATAGACTTCCTATAAACAGTAAATACCATTAAAGCGGAAAGTGCCAATCAGGAAATAAGAAACTTCCTATAAACGGTAAATACCATTAAAGCAGAAAGTGCCAATCAGGGAAGAATAGACTTCCTATAAACGGTAAATACCATTAAAGCGGAAAGTGCCAATCAGGGAAGAATAGACTTCCTATAAACGGTAAATACCATTAAAGCGGAAAGTGCCAATCAGGGAAGAATAGACTTCCTATAAACGGTAAATACCATTAAAGCGGAAAGTGCCAATCGGGGACGACACTTTTTAAGCACATGCACAGTGATTTTTTTTTGCTTTTATTTGTTACAGCCTGTGCCATTTTATTGGGAAAATTAGCGTGATAAACCGTGAAATTGCGAAAAATAGCGCGATAAACCATGAACTTAGGAAAAATTAAGCATTATAAATATGATAATAAGTAACAGAATTAATATTGTTTTAAGTGCATGTTCAGGGGGTTTTCTGGCCATTTTGGGAAAATGAGTCTGGTTTTATTGGGATTTTTTTTATTCTAATCAATAAAAGTGACATATTTGGGAATTATTTATCGACAAAAAGGACTAAATTACAGTTTTATATTTTGTAGGATGTTTAAAAAAATAAAGTTGAGATCTAGAGTTAAGAAATCATAATTAAGTCATAAAAGACTTCTTTCTTACATTTTTTTTTTTTGAAATTGGGCTTTTTCGGGAAATTTTGGTCAGATTTTTGGGAAAAAAATGTGGAATTTTGCGATTGGGTAGCAGCCGAAAATCGGCGGTAATTTTGAGAAAAAAAATCACTGATGAATTCAGCCCTTTTCCAAGATCGATACTCGTATATATTGAGCCTTTCCCAAGAATGTTGCCGAGACACCAAAGCCAAAACAACAGTTGAGTAGGGAGCAAGGAAATAGCTTAGCCGACAAGGTTTTACAGTGATTTTAATTGAAGCAGAATCCTGCATTTTGATTCAAGCAAATTGAAATCTTCTCATTTTTTACTCTTGCAAAAAAATAGCATTGCATCATTTTGACCCTTTTGTTTTCCACAATCCATCTTGAAAAAAAGACCAGACATGATCATTTATGAAAATAATTAAGCTTTTATGAAAATGTTTTATTCATTATTATGATAAATAAGCTATTACAAAACGTTGAACATGCATTTAGGAACATTTCAAGTTACTTCAGTATTTTGACTATTATCATTTTTATTTTGACCTCTCATTGTTTTGTGACCTTGGGTCATTTTGACTCCTGGTTTTCAAAATCTACTTAAATCCTTGTTTTATTTAATGTTCATGCTGTTTAAAAGGTACTTGAGAGTTCATTATGGCACAACAATAAACTACATATTTAGTTTCTCTTTTATACTAAACGTTATAATTTATATATAAAACACACAAATTACAACAATTCCAATAAGAAACGTCAATAGCAGAATACACACACTAATAATGTTAAGCACCATTGAATGTTTGAATGTCTTTGGTGAACGGGATCGTTAAACTAAACATGGAATTGGAAGTTATTGATTACTCAGCTGCATTCGTATCTGGCTTAGATTTTTTTTTGCAAGAGCTTCACAGTATTACTTATTTGGATAAGCGGGTAACATATGCTCATTGTATTACAATGCTTTTATAGAATGATACGAAGTTTGAAGCGTCGACGTTACATAGATTTTGAAATTAAACCACAATAATATTGCATTTTTTGTTTAGCCTAATCGGTGTATGACCAGGGCATACATTGAGCCTTGTTCTGAGAAAACTGGGCTCAATGCATGTGCGTAAAGTGTCATCCCAGATTAACCTGTGCAGTTCGCACTGGCTAATCAGGGACGACACTTTCCGCCTAAACTTGATTTTCGGTAAGAAGGGACTTCCTTGAAACTAAAAATACCATAAAAGCGGACAGTGTCGTCCCTGATTAGCCTGTGCGGACTGCGCCGGCTAATCTGGGACGACACTTTACGCACATGCATTGAGAAGGATGGAAGAGCCCAATAGGCATAAATGTGTTAATATTATCAATGCTGAATAGACAATCCCAAGGTATATGACGTATGTTCGCACGTATAGCAAAATCATAATAATACCCCACAGACGCATACATTAGTGTTCCTCATACATACTTTAATCTTATGCCGATTTGCATCACCAAATAGCAGCAAACGACGCCTGTAATATTGTGTCATATACGCTTTAAAGTGTGTTTCCCATGCTTTTAAAGTCGGTTGTGTACATTCATAATTTGAACTTTTAACTGACATTTAATTGAACGCATTTTGCCAAATGCGACCACGGCATGGGTTGCCTAATCTGCTGTGAAATGCAGATCTGTTTATACGGATTATACCGGTGTTTACTGTTTTGCCAAATAATAATGACATCATAATACATAAAAGAGAAATAAACTATTCTCAAGCGAGAAATGAACTTGACGCTTTTGTGAAACAGGCTCTCATAAAATCCACCGGTCTTACTATTTCACTACACTTGAATTCGCAATTGCATTTCATCCCGGCCGTCAACAATTGTGTAACGATGATTGTAACGAAAATGTCATAAGCGACGTTTGTAAAATAAATACTCTTGTAAATTGAGAATGATTTGTTTGGGCCATGTCATTACATTTGCTCTTGGCGGTGAAGCTAATCTAGTGAAAAATTAGTTTACGCAACATTTTACTGCCATCAACTGTTATAATCAGGTCATACATTATGGGACATTATTGGTTATTTCATAACGCAGTTGTACTCGATAAAGTGTAATTAATGGCATAATGCCTGATCCAAGAGATTTTCTCAATCTTAGTTATCCAAAGATGTAGTGGTAGGTCTTGACTTAAGATTAATGTAAACGAATATAAATGAACAATGTGAATGTATGAATGAATCAATAGCGGGAAAATGAAATGAATCAATTAAGGGAAAAGGAAAGTTAAATTTAGAAGTAAAAGGAGGGAGGGAGGAAGGGACGGCGGACTAAACGATTAAACGAGGCAATAATAGCAAAGAAACACAGTCTTTGTCATTAACACTGTCTTTTCAAAGGCCATTGAAGTTCCTTTTATAATAATTTCGTTTTTAGTACTAGATGCAAAATGGACCTAAAACATAATTCAAAAAAAAGTACTTGGTCTAAATTTAAATTGTAGTTCAACCACAAAGCTGCTGTGCAGTTGCATTTTTTTAGATCTGAAGATGATCTGGCGAATGCAGTCTGTGGCAAGATATAAATTCATGCTAAGTACACCGTCCGCCAGTTTTAAGGCGGCACGTTTGCATACATTGAGCGTTTTAAAATATTGTATACAACTGGAAAACAATTTTGGGGGGTTTACAGAAAAAAATACCCTCGTGACTTAAAAAAATATGAATAATATCAAACTCGTTATGTTTAGTTAACAAAAGATTGTAAGAGATAGTTTTGATCAATTTAAAAAAATGTGTTTCATATGTTCATTTTTTTAACTTTTTATATGTTTTTTTCGTTAGCATTCCCCTACAACACGATTTAGTGTTTGATAAAAACTACATGAAGACGAAAGCCCTGAGCCGAATTCTTGAAATAAGTCACTTAACATAAAAAACTTCATTTAGCTGATGGCTATGTTAAAAAAGCGCGTTTTCTATATCCGTAGAAAAAAAACTACAATGGAAAAGGCTGAAGAACGGACGGTGATACATGGTTTGAACTCAGTTAATTAATATTGTTTTATGGTTGAGGACACTTGTTTAGGTGAACAAAGTGAAAGCATACTCCGAAAACGTCAGGTTGTTAAGATAAAGGATCGGTTATAAATCGGGAATTTTTACTTAGCCGATGGCCTAGCTAAAATATACAAAAACGTTGCTTATTTATACACTTGCTTTAAATATATTAGTTTGTATTCACGTATTTGCAGTCCAAATCGTTGTAATTTAAATGAAAAAGACACACAACTAATTACACAAAAAAAACACAATATACTGATATGAAAAGGACATGTTTAGAGAATTTTTTGGGGAAAAAAAGCGATTGCAAAAATGTACCTACAATTAAATATTTGGAACAATTTAAAAGGGTTATAACAACAAGGAAAACAATCTCTACCATTGTTCGAACTTTTTTATTTAAGCTCACTCGTTACCACTGCATCACGCCGGCATTTTAATTTGGATGGTCGTTTATACTTTATGGCGGTAATACATTTTTTTGCTTAATAATCGATGAGCAGCGTTACAGACGCTTTTTTTTCGATTGCGATTGTTAATTTCAATAAAAACATACATATTTTTATTGAACTTCGAACGAGTCCCTTAAAAGTAGATTGTATGATTTAACATATTGAGATCTGCATATACATAATTATTGTGAGCACCGCTTCCCAAATGGCCAAGAGAACAATTTAGCTACATGAAATTTATGTGAAGGTTTGATAACCCTATATATTGTTTCCATTTAGAACTTGCGACTTGTATTCACTATTTGAGCAAGAATTTACAGCCGGTAGTAAATCAAAGTTTACAGAGGGTACAGATCTTTCAAGACAAACAATGCCCGCTATGCAAACTATTCAAAACTGTTTGATTTCGTAAAGTAACAATCGAGAGATATTTACCAGTTTTATACCATAAACAGAACGCAAGCAAGCCTCGTAAGCTTATCCATGGGCCACACGTGAAGGATTGGAGACCAACATCGTTGCTGTGATTTATTGCAATGCACGCGTCGTAATGATTTTAAATCCGAAAATTCAGTTTAGAAAATTATAATTTATTGCATTTTTGTTTAACCCGACACACATTTAGTGACGAATAACCGTTCTTAACCGACAAAATGGTCCATGTCGCTTTAGCTTTCAAACTCCAATTTATAATTTACTTAAGATGAAAAACGAATAACAAATGTTATAGTTTTTTTGTCCATTACAAATGATTCATGCGTCCATTTCGCTTTAGTTGTCACGCTCTGAAATTTACTTACTACGAGAAACGACGAGTAACCGGTGAAGTTTTTTTGTCAAATTGAATGATAAAACTGCCTTGCGACCTTTCTCAAGACTCTTTGCCTCGTGTTCCCGACCTGATAATGATAAATGTCGATTTTAACAATAGCGACAGCTTTTGAGTCGGTAACTGTTATGAGTAGGACAATAAATAATACGGATTTAGTTGCAAAGAAAAATATAGTTTAAAGAAAGTTATAAAACCTTCAGTTAGAGAGAGTAGTCAAACTTGATTGAATTGAATGACGAATGATGAGCCGGTGTTACTTTTGCGTTTATCAACTGTAACTGTCAAATTCATCTGACTCTGTAAGTAAGGTTTGTTTGCACTAACTACAATGAAAATCTTTGTTATGAATGTTCCACGAAAATTGCTCACATGCACAGTGTACATCGTCTAAACACTAGATATTTCACATTCAATTATGTCACAGAGATAACCATGGTAATAATATAAACATAAGCAACATTGTAAACGGTTACGAAAATACTAGGTAAAATACTTATTATATATGGAGGATAACTATTTGAAAATAAGTAACAACATTATAAATATTATAACAAGTGTTCAAATTCTCACTTTCGTTCAGCACCAGCCCATTGCATTTTGGGGTTTGAAAAACAACATGTTTGCCAAACAATAGTTCTATTTCGCGGTTGTCAAAACGAATCCTCGTGTTTTTATACAGCTTTTCAATTCACATTTCATTCCATTTTTTTCATAAACACATATCAATCTGTCATTGACATTCGGGTAATTATTAACGATACAGACCAGGAATTTACGATAAGAGTGAACTGCCATCGTCATGTAAGCAAACTTTTAAAAGTACCGCTTTAGAATTGTATTCCAACTTTTGTTACGTTTTACGACAAGTTGACAGTCGTAAAAATCACTCGGGCACATGTCAAGTTTTATGACTAAAATCACAGACCTTTTTTAAATGCAATTTAGCCGACTTTTGAAACTGTAAGGGGACATTTGAAACGATTGATTCAGTTTATTATTATTTTGTTTGTCGCGCAAGTTTTCTGTAAACTTCGGTACAATTCACTTCATTTGCGAAGGAGTTAGCAAGAAACTATTCTGTCACATGTATTTGATTTTGTTTTTAGCTTAAAACTGATAAAAATAAATTATCAATGAAAGGGCAGATTTGTTAAGAATGGTTCAGAATGCATGATTATTATGCAATCAAACGATTTTATGAAGGCGCATTTGCTTATAGGTAACACATTTTGTATTATATGGTATCATGAGATACTGAGCGAAATTTAGTGTTTTTACAGTATTGGAAATGATGAAAAATATCCAAGCATACGGATCTAACAATGGGCTTTTTTTTCTGAGTTTTCTTCCGCTGGTTTTGATAGACCTCATTTCGTCGTTCATTGTTATAAAACCAAGGAAATTGCAGGGAACGAATTTACTGTTCTAAATTAATCGACGACCTTCATTTTCCATCGAATGATGTCCATAAAATGGACATGGACTATAATATGCAGGAACAGTAATGCTGATATTTTATAACAACCACGAACACACCCGTAACGTTTAGCGTTTGCGCCTGTATTGACATTGGTAGCTTTGACATGGTCAGAGTATCGTTGGCATTGTCATTTGACCATCGTTCCTTCGGTGAAACCTAGCATAAAATTGATGTCGGAGCGCCTTCAGATATATTATTTTTCATGGTATTTTAATTGCTTAGCAACGAAAGTTGAAGTAAGATAAGACGCTTTCAAACGGCTCATGAAATTTCTGTAAATGACCCTTTGACTAATTGATACTATTTAATTGTACAACCACTTATAATATAAAATAAATGTTAACTGATAGTTTAAGTTGATGATTTGAATATATGGAATAAGAAAATTAGAACCACAGTAGAACGGTAATTTGGTGATTTCCATCTCATTGCTATATTTCGTGTTACGATTCGAAATGCTTCGCGCACGAAAGCACAAAGACCACGTTGATTAATATTTCAAATCTCCGTAGAGCTAACACAAGATGAAAATTAAGTTGAAACTACATCTAAATGAATTAAAGTAAAGTAACCGAAAATCGTACATTAAGTAACACTTATCCCCGCAGATATATTTAGTTCGACCATCTGTGCCCATTCATTCACTCGTACGTTAATATGTGCAATAAAACCCAGGATCAGATTCTCGTTTTTATTGCCGTCCTATAATGGACAGGTGCGATGCGTAGTGTATGAATAGCAATCACAATATACTCAGTTTTCATTGTCCATCCGACCCTCTCTCCCTCTCACTATCGTATACAAAGTTGACAGATTCCGACAATGCTGAACGTACAGCGGATACAATGCATATCGAATATATTATAATGTATTAAGACATCGTTAAATGTATACACATGTAGATGATGGTATGATGGTGGCAACTGAAAACAAGAAGTCAAATTTATGTGACAGATTAAGTACACGAGATTTAGACAGTAACAATTTATCTGCAAAATCACATGTTTAATGAATTCGAATAAACAAGAAAAGAGAATCAACCTCATACCATACGGTTTAACTCCATATGAAGTTGAATTACGTCGAAAAATGTGCCATCGAAAGCTAAGACGAGTCTAGTAAAAAGTAAAATCTAAAAAATAATTATACAAAACTGCTTTATATCAGTTTATATTATCAAAAAGTATCAATATTGATCTAGCATCAATCTAGCATACTCTAGTTTAACGTAGTTTAGCATGTAATGAAATCACGCATGCATAATACGTCAAGTTAACTGTGAATATTATCGAACATCAATTGGACCGCAACAAATGTATGGCAAGTAGTAAGTGCATTATAATCGGTAAAATAATGACATAAATTTCATTGAAATTATGGGAATTTGATTGAAAACAAATCAACGACCACATATCAATCATATTGTTTTTCTTAAATTGTCAATCAACAACAATAAGTACCAATTACCGCAGTAAGATGAAATTTCAACACTCCACAATGAACTGGAACGATCATAGTGAAACAAGTTTTTTTACTGCAAATTACAAAATGTATTATAGGGAAAGTCCTGATGCTGTATTGCACTAATTGATATACAGACATGAGCGTTGAAATTGTTCGCAGCGCATGGCAAGAATATAAAATATCTGTATTAAAATGGCAGACGGGAAAACCGTGTTACTGATTTCAAAAGTTCAACAACAAATAATAGCTGTATTTAATGCAAAAAAACAACAACAACAACATCAACAAAAAGTTCGAAAGTTGATAAGTGCCCTTTTAAAAAAAGGCTTCGTTGACATTTTTTGTATAACTGAAGTAAATACAACGCACTCGTACTACGTGTCCATGTCAATTAGAATCAAATAAACCAGGATAAATGGAAAAATACTAAATACAAAGACCTCCTTGATTGTTTGTCACAGACAGTCAAGTCTCGTGATTGAGATGCCGGCATTGTAAAGGAGAGAGGATGTGTTCCCTGATAACATGTGACAATATCAGTGATATCGGGAATGACATCTTAGGTGGCAGCCGGTGCTAACGCTTTTACAGACATAATGTTCAGGTTTTGTTTTGAATCTTTCGTTTTCATCCTTATTTGCTTATATGCTTTTTTTGAAAAGCTAAGTTATATTGTATTTAATCATTAGTTTTGAACTTATTTAACCGAAACTGTTGTGTGTGGCATTACTTTGTATTGGACTAAGCAAAGTGAACAACTGACAATGAATACACAATTGAACGAAATTGACATACAATTGAACGAAATTGACATTTAATGCTCATGCCAAGTACAATCCAGCGACGCATGAAAAATGAGAAAATAAGAATCAGAAAAACTGTTAAATACTTATTAAACGGATAATAATATAAACAAAATAACACAAAATACAGTTTAAAAAGAACAGTTCTCGCCCAATTGATTAATCACACCACAAAGAATCGTGTTCACGTGTCCCTAATTTGTAAATAAGTTAAACTAGAGTATGCTAGATTGATGCTAGATCAATATTGATACATTTTGATAATATAAACTGATATAAAGCAGTTTTGTATAATTAATTTTTAGATTTTACTTTTTACTAGACTCGTCTTAGCTTTCGATGGCACATTGTTTGCCGTAATTCAACATCCGATGGAATTAAACCGTATGGTATGAGGTGGATTGTCTTTTCTTGTTTATTCGAATTCATTAAACATGTGATTTTGCAGATAAATTGTTACTAGTATTTTAATACACTCCTTCATTTCAAGCAAGTTACGTTGTGCGCATTGTTCCGAAGCGTGATTTAACAAATCAAATAACCTTAAATGAGGCTTTTGCTAAAAAAAGTTTCGCATTTGTCATGCACCGAGGATGATGAAATTAATTCACAACAGTTTCAATTTGTTTTTTAGTGTATGAAAGATGGGAAGACAGATCAAACCTCGACCACGTTTGCTGCATAATCCGTTCCGACTAAAGAAAGTATTTCGTAACTTAAAACTGACAATCTATTGCATATGTTTAATAAACAGAAAGTGTTTTCCTGTATGACATTTGCATTTATTGTTTTGTTTCAAATAACTCGCTAAGTTTAATACATGTTAGAGTGACAATTTTCTTGATGAATCACCATGAATAAATTGAGGTATACATGTAAGCGAATAGAACGAAGATTGTAATGGAACCTTGTTATGTGTTAGTTTAACATAATTAAAAAGATTTAACTGAACGAACATTGTAGAGCAAACACCTTATTCGCATATGATCTGTTCTGATTAAAATATGAATATATTCATAAAACACGAAAACTTATAGCAATAATTTTCCGAAATCTTTTCTTGCATCAAAAAACTACTTTTTCATACTTTATGCTACCAGTAAACGAAAAGGTATTTCTTAATGCATCAGACTGGCTAGCCATTGTTTGTAATAATGTGTGTTATCGTGTTATGATGAGTAACCTTACTAAGATGTACAATAGAGTCTAGCGTTTTGGGCCGCTGCTCTTTGGACATCTCTGAGAATGATGACGTCATTTCTGTTCAATATCGCATTCATAAAGCATCTGCGTAGTTACTCTAATCTTTTTGAAATATTGTTCTGCATGAAGGCTGTACTCTAAATGTAAAAGTTCAATCTTAAAATATCACAAGTAAATTTACGATGTTTAAATTAAAGAAGAAACAGGATTGTCGACCCTCATGTTTTCTCTTCAGTTTTATCGTTTTGTTTCGGGTAATAAACTGTGTCTATTCGGAACACTTTGAGAAAATTAATGCAAGCGCATGCTTCTCGAATTGTTATGGTGATCTATGACCGCGATATAAAAGTGACAATTGTCACCACAAACGTAAGCACCATGTCAAGAAACCAGTGGTTTGTCATCATGTTTAAGATAATATTTCATCGCCAATTATTCGGTTACGTCATTTTATGGTAATTAATTGGTTCGATAATTAGATCGTACACTTATACATTTCAAGAAAAATAAAAAGTTCTTGTTTTTAAAAACATTTTGTTCCTGATACTTATGTCTATCTTAAGCACACACACATTTTAAAATACAATTACATTTAAATAAAGATGGAATGTGATTTATAAAACAAGATAATTAATTGCTTGAATGCATCATTTGATTGACATCAAATGCATGAAGATAAATGCACCATAAAACGATTATGATAAATGAAATACTATGATCATACAAAATTGCTATAATTTATTGTTTTTAATTCAAACTACTGTTGTTTGTAAAATGCAAACTAACTTGATTTTAATTAGACAATATTCAAAGTGCACCAAACAAAACATACTTTTCTCATTTAGACAAAAAATATATTAAAATGATTATAAAGACGATTCTGTAATAGTTTAGTTGTAAGCCATGTTGAACACAGTGGACCATGTGATACGCGATAAAGAGCAATACATATGATACTGAACTGCATCACTCCTAATTAAATGAAACGGGATTTCATAGAGATGCAGCAAATAAAAGTTCCTCGTAAAATAACATCTCCTTTGTACACTCCCGCACTGGAAATCCATTACATATATGAAACAGACATGGCTACTTTGCGAAGAGGCAAAACTGCGATATTAAACGTTAATAACTAAACCCGCTTGTCTATCCGGATTATCGAATCTATGCGAGACAAAGCCGTTTCTGTTTTCGCAGGCGGTATCAAACGCTCTTCGTATGTCTACAGGCATTATCCTGATCTCAATTGCAAATGTGTGGCTGCAACAACAAACATAGCGTCAGTGTAAGATGTAGTAAGAAACAGGTGCGCGGCTGAACTTTTCAATTATTTTTATAGAAAATATTATCTTTAACAAGTTAGGTACTTGTTAACCTAGTGAGGGTGGTATTGTTATTATTACTCAAAAGTGACGATGGATCAATTGAGAACCACGAGCCCAGATGTTTCGCGTATTTCAAAAACAATCGAAATGTAAATTTAAACATTATTAGCGCAATAGAGTATCGTATTATATAACTTTGATTACGTTTGAGAGAGGGGTATAAACGGTAATGTGTTTCTTGCGCTTAAATTGACCGTCGGTTGTACCTCAATCAAGTGTACGTTTAATGGGTCTGGATTACGAAACGTTTCTGCAGCTACCTGGTCCCGTGTAGAAAGTGTCCTAATTGGATTTTGACAGATTAGGTTTGAAGTGCTGGTATACAAAATGTTTAATGGGACGAAGAATCAATTTCAAATCGATGTGTGACGTTAAATTTGTTAAAACGTACAAACCTACATATATAAGTTTCACTCTTTCGACTATTTGCATATAGGCACACTTCAACTGAACTTAATCGTTCAATAATTTGTCATAATGTTTTGGAATTAAATGATGAGTTGTATGTTGCTTATTTACTTTAATTATGATTTTCGTATATCAAAATTGATTGAATTTTTGTATTTTCCATATACAGTAAAAGAGCAACTGAAAATTAATCAGTACAAACATATGACTTACTTAAAGTCTGTATGTCTGTGGTATTATTTGGTTTCAAAAATGGCCGAAATATGATAAGAAATAAGCTAATGTTAACAGCCAAATAATATGAATGGTTTTCATTGTCATTTTTATGCCCCCGGATCGAAAGATCGGGGGTATATTGATTTTTGCCTGTCTGTCATTGTATGTTTGTGTGTGTGTGTCCCAAAGCTTTAATCAAAACTTTAACCTTCTTCATAACTTTTGCAATATTGAACGTAGCAACTTGATATTTGGCATACATGTGTATCTCATGGAGCTGCACATTTTGAGTAGTGAAAGGTCAAGGTCATCCTTCAAGGTCAAAGGTAAAAAAAACACAAAAAACTTTAACCAAAACTTTAACCTTCTTCATAACTTTTGCAATATTGAACGTAGCAACTTGATATTCGGCATGCATGTGTATCTCATGGAGCTGCACATTTTGAATGGTGAAAGGTCAAGGTCATCCTTCAAGGTCAAAGGTCAACAAAATAATTCAAAGTGGCGCATTAGGGGGCATTGTTTTTCTGACAAACTAATCTCTTGTTTCATTTTATTAAACACAATTTTATGAAATTTATTTAATATTTTAATTCATTTCAAAATACAAGGGCTCTGCGTGTATCTGTTCGGTAAATGTTGATCGATTAAGCTGTTTAGCCTTACAAGACATGCTTTTTTATATTCAAGGCTGCGTGTATATTGCACTGATAAGCTCTTTTTTGTCGCTTTTCGGCAAATTATTCCCCCCCCCTTTACCAAGGCGGTAAAGAGCTAATCTCTACATACAGAAACGACATTAGTCTTTATCCACGAATAAGCCGCGTCCTGGGAAGACTGGGCTCAATGCAATTGTCGTTGAAAGTCTGCCCATATTAGGCTGTGTAGTCCGCAAAGGCTTATCAAGGACGACACTTTCCGCTTGTATGGTACTTTTTTGTTTAAAGGAAGTCTCTTCTTGCATTATGCCCCGTTTTTCAAGAACGCTGATCTTATAGTCATGATATTTGCAAATTGCAGATGCGGATCTCCGTGATGAACACGCTGACCAAGTCAAGCCTGCAGATAGACGAAGGATGGTACAAGGCGAGTGACGGGTCAAAGGTTTTAGAACTGGATGGACCGATATTCCTGACCAAGATAGACGAAATCTTGGATAACCCGTAAGTAGGAACTCTTCAAGATTGGTGTAAGCATGAGTAAATAAAAGAACGCATATAAAAGTGAGAAAATTGAAGTTATTTATAATCTTATTATTCTTAATTGGAATAGGTTTGAATACCGTAACAGTTAAATTTCTGTAGCTAAATGGAAAGATATTTTGACTAAGATATCAGAAATCCTGGATAACAGTTTAAACAGTGATATGATGATAAAGTGTGGACCTGAGTGGGCCTTGATTACAATTGCGTTAAAATCAGTGCTTAAAGAGGTATACATATAGTATTTGAAAAAATTCCAAGATTTTCAGTTGGATCGATCTTTATTCGTTTTTAAGTCGAACATAATCAGAAATAATCTGTAAACACGAATATTTCATGAACGGACATGCATATAAAAATAACTCTTATTTCGATGCCGGATTAATAATGTTTTTTTTCGTGAAACTATTGTTAAGACATTTCCCGGTAAAAAAAAAAGCCCGCTCTTTATTTTCACAAATTCAAGTCTTGTTTGTGATTATAATGGGTATATGTATTATTTGGCATAATTAAGCTCATTCATAGCCATACTTGCACAGCAATGAAAACGGATGCAATAAAATCCAAATGTTGCCATTAACAATTATCTTGCAGACGCAGATTTTTTTAATGCGTTATGCAAACGTGTTTATATGCTTCTATTTGTTAAACTTGCATACGATTAATTTAATGAATGAATTGGATTTCCAATAAAATGTGTTTCATTTATTTGATTTATGGACCGTTTTCATTGCTAAACATCCAGTAGCCTGGTAAAGTTTAATCTGTGGAAAACTAGAGATTTCATTGCTTTTAAATCTATCTTTTATAACTGGCTTTTCAGATTTTTGGGAACCGATCAGCATAAACAAGACGAAAATTTAAAAAGCGTCAACTTGTCAGAAAAGCCTTTGTTGCAGAAAGATAGTCAGACTAAATACAACAACAAAGATAAACAGAATGAAAAAATAACACGACGAAATCCGCCATATGCTTCCCGAAATAAAATCGAAACAACCGAGCAGGTTTACGGATATCCAGAAAGGGCTTTCCCAACCAAAACAGAATCCATGTACAGCAAAGCAATAGTAAAAGCAGGATTTGAATACAATAACGAAATTGAGCCATCTAAGTATAACCACGACAAAGGGAAGACAGCCAAACAGAGTAACCAAGATGAGATTAAACCGATGTGGAACCTGCAAACGTACGAAGGCATTGTTGACGCCCTCACTAGCGGTCATAAGGTCTATTTTACCGCAAAAACCAAACACTGTACACAGACAAAAGGGAAAAGCAGCGACAAAACTGTCATCGGAGACTATTTGAACATATTTGAGATTCATCGTGATTATTCGCACAAGCAACCAAACAAATACATCCAGTTTTCACTGCGTCGTACGGAGCATGATCCTCGAAAAGGTTTGTGAATTGTTTTGACGTATATCGTTCAACATGAAATTGTTCAACATCGATGTTTGGAAAATGACTGCTTTTGCAACCTGTCTTTAATTTATAAGCAAGACGGTGTGCATTAATTATCTGGTTAGGGATATAACTCAGACCTTGCTGTTAATGATTAAAACATAATTAGTTAAACGTTATTTTATTATTTTTATGTGAGTGTGGCAGTGAAGAATAATAATCGCTTGTTTTCATTTTTTTTATTCGGACTAGCTTTACACCACAAAATGCCATCACTTTCATAATTAAGAGTTCCTGTGATGAAGGTGGTCACTAACTATGGTAACCTAATTGCAGGATTCTTTGACGTTGTTAAGGACATCACCACACATCGGAATGGGACAGTCCTCATTCGGACGGCATATTTAGACGAGGACAAGAAAGTGTACAGATACTTCTCACAGGAGTGTCAGCTGTTTATATCCGATACAAAGTAAGGACAGATAAAACAAAAAGCTGAATAACAAACAATCCATGTCAATCTAATGCATATTATCTTAAAGAAACGTATTCATTTAGGTTAATTAGATATAGTCAAGAGACGTTCACTAAAACATCTTCATCCTAAGTTTGACTTTTATCAAAACACATTTTTTGAGACTAGTGTTGTTTAAAAAATTGTATAGTTAAAACCCAAGTGTTACAGTTAAGTAGTATTTTGAATCAGTTTGTTAACACTAGGCTTGGTCTCAATATAACATTCATCACACGCATAGACACGCATACAATATACTGGTAATATTTCTGGGTACATATAAAGATGACGTGCATTTATAAGGTTTTCGTGTTTGCATGTTTGACCCGGTCTTAAACCTGTCAACATTCTTAAAAGACCCAAGTAGTATGCATACGGGTCAATTAATTTAATGTTCATTGGTTTTCTAAATGCTTACATCAAGTTTGGAAGGTTAAACGTAGATTTGTAAAAGCTTAAGATACACAAGTGCAAAACAATTTTGCTAAATAGCTCAAACTACCATTTTGCAAACATCACTTTATCAACTGTAAACACTGATATTTAATGTAAACTGATACGATGACCAATTAAATATCCGGTCAGTGACCGGTATTCTCCTCCCTAAATAAACAGATGACAGCAAAGTTACTGGACACACTTGCATTTAAATGGCCTCACTTTCTTTGCATTATTTACATTGAATCTCATTTTAACTAACAACTTATATAAAGTTAAGAATGAACGTGATTCTACTGTGTGTACTGATATCTATTTTGTTTTCACTGCTAATTAAATCACTTTTTAGGTATACTTTGAACATTAAAAGTATCGCATAACTATTTTTAATTTTGGAGTGACATTCTCCGCTGCGGAAGAAATTTAGTGATAATAAAAATACTTATTTCCAATTAAGTATTACTATAGTTATTAGCTATAATAACTGTATTGTATTGTCTAAGATACTAACACAAAAACAGGATACAATATAAATATATGGTCAGATAAACCATGTCAGAAAGGTGAAGAAACGCATGTTCCTTATTCTCACACAAATGCATGATGTTGCAAATAAATATATCAGCCAACCACGTGCGTTAGATATGTCATCGCCGCCCGCGGCAGGACACCTGTTTGTGCGATGAAAACGAACTGAATGTTCAAAACGATCCTTAATTGAATTGCTTGAAACACCTTGAAATACATTAAGAAGCCGAGACGTCCTTGTTTGTATATTACATATCAGATGATTTACTGTAATTTCGCGGAAACTGTGACGGGTTTTTGTATCAATGTTTTATAAATTGCAAATAACCTATCCTAAGTGAATCGCACTCCATACTCCGGAGCTCGTCGGGCATTTATCTCGTAAGCAATCTATAGACAACATTTCTTGAATTGGAAAACACTTGTTAGAACATTTGTCCAAATCATGTCTTTTCCGGGTTCGAAACTGGGTTATGTGAGGATATGATAACCCAAACTAGGTCACTAGGTCAATTGCAAGACAAAAGTTAGTTTACACTCTCCATGTCACCAATTTGGACAGATAGTGATGGCACTGTTTGAAAAATGTTATAAATTGTGAACTATTTATTCGCATTAGCTAATCTCTAATAACATAAACTAATATAGTTGTTTTCTTTTAATTAGGCATTTAAATTGCGTTTACAGGAAAGGTGATGTGAAGTTTTTCATCGATCCCTATCGGGACGTCTCGGAGGTGAACCGGAATAAACCGTTACTGGCCTCCCTTCAAGCCGGCAACATGTTCCGCGTTTCAACAGAACTTGACAAGTGTAGAGGGGGCCAGGGGGATCAGGTTGTGATTGGAGGGGAAATCAGAGGTAGGGATGTTAACTGCGTTTTGAACGTGAACGTAAAAGAATAGATCGTTAAAAAACTAAATATAGAAATGGCATGCAATTTTATATTTAGTTTAAAAATAAAAAATACCTTTTATGCAGACAAAAATCACATTTCCTAGAAAACATCTCTAGTTTATTTTTAAGGTATCAACAAGAATTAGAATCGTCGTCCGCACAGGCTCTTAAGGGACGACACTTTTTGCCTAGACTAAATTTTCGTTTTGAAATTACTTCCTTTAAACGAAACACGTGGAAAGTCTCGTCCTTTATTATCCTCTATGTACTGCACAGACTTATCTGGTATCATATTAACGCACATGCAATAAGTCCTCATTTATAAAGTCATTAAAGTATAAACATATCAACCAGTAAACGTCGCTTTTAAACGATGTTTTATAGCAAATATTATGATTAACTGATGTAATTTTACAAAGATGTATCTTTTTAATATTGCTGTAGTATGGGTTTTTAATTTTACGTATAACCCATTTCGACACATTAGGCTGAATAAGACAATTAAATTTATCTCGATGTCAGATCTTTCACAAAACCTAAAAAGGTTTTATTGAACGGTTCAAATTTGCCGCCTAAAATATGCTTCACAAACATCAAAAACAATATATTGCTCTCTCACATCGTATACCCTCTAATTGCGCGATTGTTATGTCATAAATCCAGCATAAAATTGGGGTAAAAAACTTAATGACACCTATTTTGAAAGATGATAAACAACTTAATTTCAAGGGCAACAGCATGTGAACATCCTGTCTTGATTTTCTCCATAGTTGTAGTGACAAAATATTCGCATGGTTGAAAACCAAAACGAAAACCTCAATCAGTTTTGCTGGTATTCAATATGCTTTATATGAATGTAGTTTATATAAAACTACCCGAAATGTAGTTTTCACGATAAAGACACCACTTTAAAAACGATAAAAACTGTGTTAAAGCAAGCATTAATCTGATGCCCACACCCCACAATGCGATGTTTGCTAAGCTGATATTCGCACCTTGCACTCCACACTGGACATGACCAGACGATTAAAATGAGCCTCGCTATGTGCAAACTGGGTCTTATGGATGTGCGTTAAGTGTCGCCCCAGATTAGCCTGTGCAGTCCGCACAGGCTATTCAGGGACGACACTTTCCGTCTGAACTAGATTTTGTCTTTAAACGAAAAAAAAAACATAAATGCGGAAAGTGTCGTCCCTGATTATCCTGTGCGGACAGCACAAGCTAATCTGGGACGAAACTTTACGCACATGCACTAAACCCTCTTTTCACAGTGCACGGTCACTATATTTTGTTAGATAACTAAAAATTAAACATCTGAATTTGCTTTAAACTTTCAACGAAACAAAGATTTATGGGTGTCGGAACATATATCTTAAATTATACTTTTATTTCGAAAACGTTCAATATCACACAAGCTGAGACCTCTTTCAATTCTTATAACACCTTTGTTGTGCTTCTGGCTACCACATAACGGTTATATCACACCAACTTATTACTAAGGAAAATGTTGGTACTTTGGATCTTTATACTTTAAAGCTATGTGCCATTGTGTCGTCATTTGACTCAACCGATATGCAACATTCAAGAAAATTCTTTTAATTAAATAAAATTATGTTACTGTCTTTTACGCAGCTCAATTATTTCAACTCCCATCATTCAAACAAATTTCAGGACACGCGCGCGGTTGTGTTGAGAATTAACACGCGACAGTCATGTATTTCTCTGATAACATAGACAGTTTATGTGTGACCCGCCCACTCTTCAGAGCTGTCGCAATACCGACCGACAATTTACAAATCGCACGCCACCTTATCAAAACATTACAAATTATGACAAGCCAAAGCTGCCCGTGTCCAATAAATTAGGCTACTAAAGATATCTTTAAGTCTACCAGCATATTTTGTCACATCAACACCTCGTTTCGCCATCATCGCTGAACATTATACCCCTTATTACTGGTAATGGGGGCAATATAGGAGTCACTTTGTCGGTCTGTCTGTCTGTCGGTCTGTCCCGAAAATTTCATCCGATCTTCACCACACTTGGTCAGAAGTTGAATCTAGATGATGTCTTAGTCAAGTTTTAATATGGGTCATGCCGTGTCAAAAACTAGGTCACGGGGTTACTTAGTGCGTTTAAAACAGAAAGTTTGTCCGGACCATAACTATGTCATTTATCGTTAGATTTTGAAATGACTTGGTACATTTGTTCACCATCATGGGACAGTGTGTCGCGTGAAAGAAGTACGTCAATATCTCAAAGGTCAAGGTCACACTTTGAGTTCAAAGGTAAAATGCTTGTCCGGGCAATAACTTTGTTGTTTATCGTGAAATTTAAAAATCATGTGGCACATTTGTGCACCATCATTGGATGGTGTGTCGCGCGAAAGAATAACGTTGATATCTTCAAGGTCAAGTTCACACTTTGAGTTCAAAGGTCAAAATGGCCAAACATTAGCTTGTCCAGGCCATAACTATGTTGTTCATTGTGAGATTTTAAAATCATTTGGCACATTTGTTCATCATCATTGGACGGTGTGTCGTGCAAAAGAAGTACCTCAATATCTCAAAGGTCAAGGTCACACTTTGAGTACAAAAGTCAAAAATTGCCATAAATGAGCTTGTCTGTGCCATAACTATGTCATTCATTGTGAGATTTTAAAATCATTTCGCACATTTGTTCACCATTATTAGACGGTGTGTCACGCAAAAGAATTACGTCGATATCTCAAAGGTCAAGGTCACACTTTGAGTTTAAAGGTCAAAATTGGCCATAAATGAGCTTGTCCGGGCCATCACTATGTCGTTTATCGTGAAATTTAAAAATCATGTGGCACATTTGTTCACCATCATTGGACGGTGTGTCGCGCGAAAGAATTACGTTGAAATCCCCAAGGTCAAGGTCACACTTTGAGTTCAAAGGTCAAAAATGGCCAAACATTAGCTTGTCCGGGCCATAGCTATGTTGTTCATTGTGAGATTTTAGAATCATTTGGCACATTTGTTCACCATCATTTGACGGTGTGCCGTGCGAAAGAAGTACCTCAATATCTCAAAGGTCAAGGTCACACTTTGAGTACAAAGGTCAAAAATTGCCATAAATGAGCTTGTCCGGGCCATAACTATGTCATGCATTGTGATATTTTAAAATCATTTGGCACATTTGTTCACCATTATTAGACGGTGTGTTACGCGAAAGAATTACGTCGATATCTCCAAGGTTAAGGTCACACTTTGAGTTCAAAGGTCAAAATTGGCCATTAATGAGCTTGTCCGGGCCATCACTATGTCGTTTATCGTGAGATTTTAAAATCATTCGGCACATTTGTTCATCATCATTGGACGGTGTGTCGCGCGAAAGAATTATGTTGATATCTCTAAGGTCAAGGTCACTCTTTAAGTTCAAAGGTAAAAAATGTCCGGGACATAACTATATCGTTCATTGTGAGATTTTAAAATCATTTGGCACATTTTGTTCACTATCATAGGACGGTGTGTCGCGCGAAAGAATTACGTCGATATCTCCAAGGTCAAGGTCACATTTTTAGTTCAAAGGTAAAAAATGGCCATAACTAACCTTTGAGCTTGTTTATAATCTGTTCCATCATAAAAGATTTAATTTGCACCACGCCTGTGTCGTGATTGTACACTTGATTCAATTAGTTAATAGTAAAAAATTAATGCATAATTCCTCATCAAAAGTACTATATTGCCGACATATTTATTCATTGATGCGATTTGGTGAGCTAAGACTATGAGAACCATATCTGTCTTGCAAGACTTTGAGAACCATGTCTGTCTCTGCAAGACTTTGAGAACCATATCTGTCTTTGCAAGATTTTTAGAACCACATCCGTCTCTGCAAATACGTCAAGGTCATTCGCAGTGCCTTCTTTTCGATTTGTTTCTTTTTGTTTTCCTGCGTTTTATTAATTGTCCACGAATTGTTCAACTTTGACCAGTCGTTTAGATTGATTTGATTAAGCAACAATGCTTTTATTGCCCAATAAATTTAAACGTATGACTTGCCAAGCCTTACATTGTCTAACAATTGCCTACAGGGCAATGTGTATTCACAGTGTACATGTTGTGAACATGTTTTAATTATACATAATTGTGTTATGTTACAAATATACGAAAGTGTCTTTTAACAGAATACCAGTCTGTTGTATAGTTTGATATATAACGCCGTTTTCCAGTTATTCTTCTGGTGATTTTAATTCCAACATTATACTCCTTCGTAGAAATTATGCGAGATATATATCATTATAAGTGGGAGCATTGGTCTAATGGTAGGACGCAGGCTTAGGGATCGAGAGGTCCCGGGTTCGAATCCCGCCCTGACCACTGGAATTTCGGAATTGAGCAAGAAATTTATCCCACATCTGCTCCTCTCCACCCAGGTGTATAAATGCGTACCTGTGAGAGAAATAAGCCAATATGCCGTGGCTGCATACTGCGCCAAGATGTTAACGGACGACTTATGACCCATTGATCAGGGAAAAACTGTAAAGCGCCTTTGAACGCATATCTCGAGTATAAAAAATAATATCGGCATATATATATATATATATATATATATATATATATATATATATATATATATATATATATATATATATGTATAAACATGGCCTACAGAACATTGTTGAAGATTTCCGCCAGCTGTACGGCGAATCGTGTTTATTTTGGATGACAAGTTAAGACTTGCTACAAGCTATGTATATCTCATTAACCCTAATGATCGGGCAAATGTTCCATTAACCGATGGATAAACGATACTTCTTTTTTTTCCATCAGACATTTGAGCGATTTTGTTTGAAACTGACGTATACAGAACGCTGTTGGAAAGTATAATTTATTATGAAAACATAATGAAAGTTTGTCTGTCGTACTCATTTAACGCTTTTATATTTGAACGATATTCATGTAAACTCTTTTGAGTAAAAACAAATGTGTGCAAATATATTGACCCAAAGACGGACCAATCGTTTTGTTTTGTACTGTTCTGCAGGCCCTAAAGCAAGCTGAAAGCCTTACAGTTTTGCATAGAACGTTCCAATGTGGTGATTCAATTTTTAATAATTGTATGCTCATAATTATTGTTGTGCTAAGATAAAAGAAGATAAGAACAGATAAGTCCAATCCTAATAGAATTTTTGGAGTTTCATTTTTAGCTATACTATTTTACGAATTTACATTGACATAGTAAAGTTTGCAGGTACTGTTATGCTTTTGGTTACAAAGGCTGGCTTGGTATAGAATCAGCACAGTAACAACTATTAATATAACATATATAATATACATGTTGTTGAGTAGTATATCCGTTTTATCTCATCTAGTACTTCAAAAATAAACTTTTGATATTTTTATTTCATTTTTAAACACTATCGCATGACTAGACTAGGAAAGACACTACGTGATTGGTTTTAGTGTAGAAAAATTTATATTATATGTAAGAATAACGTTCAACTATTATGGTAACTACAGGCGTTAGGGTGGTAAGTAATATAAACGACAGGCAAACTGATTTATTACTTACGTTCAGGTAGTCAACAACTTGTAAAACTTATGTACCGAAGTCGCGATTTTTATTTACATTTTGTTGGTTCGCAAATGTATTGTCTTTCAATATGTAGGCATTTGGGTGGACGATTTTAATTTACTTAAGATATGCCATGAAACGCGTCGGCCTGTATTAGAAGATAATTATCCTATCGCCTTCTTAGATTATAAAAGCTGTCAGTCACGGGCAAATTTAACGACTACAAAAATTCCATACAGGTCGCCATTCACTGCGCTGAACTTATTTCGCGCTGAAATTAAACGCGCCTACTCATTATTTTAGCTATTTTACTACCACTTTATCGTATAGAAGAAATCATTTATTCTGGATTGAACTCGAGGATTTGTGAAGAGCAAAAGCTGATGAGCCGCCCAATTAGGCGCGTTCAAATGGCCGAGTATTAAAGGGGTATATAGATGATGTTTTTTTTAAGCATATACAAAAATACATGTATATGCCTGTGTTAGTTACTCGAATAAATAAAAAACATTTTCTTAAGATAGAAAAACAATACTCGTACAGTAATATTGAGTTGACAAGTAGCACTAGACTTTTGTGTGCATTCGACAACTGACGATGCAGTTTTTTTTCAAACGTTTTTCTCTCTAGACCGTCGATACACCTCTTAACCCATCATATAAAACACCACGTAGGATTCGTAAATAATCTTTAGTTTGCAGCACGAAAGCCATTAGGCTTCAACAATTTGCTTTTAACATTTAGACAAGAACAGTAGGTCAACTCAAACGCGAAATGGGAAATGTCTAATTGATTATTTGAAGCAGAACTGAACTGATTTTGTTTATTGTTTATCGAAGCAATATCTGATACCAATACACGTGTCATTAAGTGTTTGTTTACAACGGGCTTCGCAATGAATGACCTTACGAACGTCTTCAAACGAATGTAGTCGACTGTTTCAATTGTCAAAGATTTTATCTTGTCAGGAATAGATCACGATAAACAAACACACCCAAAACCAAACGTTATTGATATGCTGTATTTGAAATACATGCTTTGTCCCAGGTGTTTAGAAACAAAATAAGTGACATTCGTTTTTAAACAATGAACATAAAAAGCCGAAATCGATTTCAGTGATTTTGAATTCATTTTGTCGCGCGATAATAACAATTCACCGACAATTTGACTCAACCGCTAAACGGCAGAAGTTTGAATCCTAGCTACACACTACCAACTACCTTTTTTAACTGTATGTGTACTGAAAACATGCGCGGTCTTCTACGATTTTCTCGTTGAACATTGGTCTTCTCTAACATGTGCAAGACAACGAGGAATGAAATAACCTTTATATTCAAATGGAATAACACGGATAAGCAGAAAATGTGCGTATCGTTGCTGAACCTAAAACGATAACCGATCGCATACCGACTTTTCAACTTTTAAATAAATTCATTGATTGTACCAAAACTATCATTAATTAGCTGCATTTGTACGGCAATATAAAAGATCAGACTCCGCACAGTTGACTAAATGTGTGGTTTAACAAAACCTAAATCGAAAGCACTCGTAAAATCACTGAGCATATCTAAATCCTGACGTTTACCCATTCAACCAAACTACGTTTAAATTAAGCTTTTTAAATACATATCGCTAAGTAAGCTGTACATATATTTGAGTCGCGTTCTGAGAAAACTGGGCATAATGCATGAGCGTAAAGTGTCGCACCAGATTTGCCTGTGCAGTCCGCACAGGCTAATCAGGGACGACACTTTTCGCCTTAATTGGAAATTTGCTAAGAAAAGACTTCATTTAAACGTCAAATGTCATAAAAGCGGAAAGTGTCGTCCCTGATAAGCCTTAGCGGACTGCACAGGCAAATCTGGGACGACACTTTACGCACATGCATTCATATTTATTTAAGCGCTTGTATTTTCGAGCTTTAGTTTAAGACGTTATTTGCGCCAATTCACAGTAAGTTTTTGATTGAGAGGTTCTCATATCGTTTTGAGAATTATTCAAACAAGGGTCGCAGTTTGAATATGGCACGTTTAATCACGAAGAAAGATGGCTTTTTTTTCTAGTGTTTTGAATGTAAACTCGGAGATCAAGAATCGGTAGAACGTACTATGATTTCTGATACTATGTTTGTTTATTTATAATTGTAGGATTAGAATGTTGTTGCAACCTGCCTTTTACGTGCAAAATGTTAGAGTTGCGCGTTTTTATGATTATCTTGATATCTTGAAACAGCTCTCCGTAGGAATCAGGCGTAAAATTTGTAAATGCAAGCACCCAATGATATTTATCAGTGGAGCTTTCAAGTCGCCATCAATGTGATCATTGCTGTTATGAAGCATAATAAATCAACAAACTTAAATGTAACCTTTTAATTGCAAAACCCTACCTTGTTAACGCCTTTCAATTCAATTTATAAATGAGGCAAACAAGAGAAAAAAAGGTTAAAATATATTAAATGGACGTATCTTATACTGAAATAAATGCGCTCGAAGTAAGAGACCAATACAGTTAATTTTAGTGAAGTAAATGGTTTAAGGCACTCAATGATACAGATGGAACACCTCTAAATGCCACGATGCCAATGTCTAGACATCTGGAGTTTATTCTTACACAAAACATCGAACATTTCCTTTCATGCTGCTCATACAAAATTATTTAAATTACTAGTATACTCTATAAAGGAGATTACGAAATTGTTGTGACTTTTACATTTGTCTAATCGAGACATGTTCCTAGTATGATAATTGAAGCTTTTACTGTTATATTTTAAGCAAATTATAATGCTTGCCTCTCTATTTTCTTTGCCAATAAAAGCTGACAGTTTATGTCACTGCAAGTGAGAGGGTTCAACTTTCTGAAGAGCCCCTTTCATCCATCGTTGAACAATTTCGAATTTTAAATGGTTTCAGGCTAAGGAAGTCGTTGGTCATTTTAATGGTTCACATTAATAAAGCTTCCCAATTACTTTACTAGTTAAATATGATGTAAACAATACTTAAAGCATAGCCTTTTAGTTTGTTAAAGCCAATTGACTTCCTCTGTCGACAAGCCAATATAGGTAGGTGGGTTAACCAAACATACGTTGAACGTATGATTTTTTATTCTCTCTAAATATTTCCTTAATTAAAAGTAAAAGTATGTTATTTTTTCTGTTCTTGGTATAATGTTTTGGGAAAAAATGTATTAAAAATTGTGAAGCTTTCATTAAAAATCGCATGTCATTTATAGTCAACAAATTAAATGCGTTATAATCTTGTCACGTAATACAATTAAACTGTCTTAAGAGAAATAACATTTATAAATTGATACTGTACTTTTTTATTAAGTACAATTTTGCACAACGAGCATGGCATCATAAAAGCACTAACTAAACGAGGGTTGACTGAATAAGTATTTGGAAAATAAACAACAGAAAGTTTGGTTTTTGGTTCTTCGATTATACAAGTCGGCATATTGACACTTTTCTGAACAACGCACGCGTACAGCCGATTCATTTTTTTTATATAAAACAATATATTTTCAGCAAATCGAAACGTATATATTGATTAAAACCTGTAAATCAATTAAGCATGAACCACTTCAGAAGTGTGAACGGTTTTTACCAAACGGTTTTATTTACTTATCTATGCCAATAAAATACAGGTAGTTACTTTTGTATTGTGTATACAGTTGTGCGCCGGTTGGTATGAGTGGTTTGTGACTGGTTTGGAAGTAAGCACAGCTAAATAATTATATAAGAATACTCTTCACCACGAACTAGACACAGTGCCAGATGTAAAGTTTTTTAGAATGACACGTTTTGGATGTTTTTCCCGACGATGACGTAGATCCGAATGAAAGCTCGTCACAAATAAAATAACAACGTGCATTTGAATATTTAACAACTGTTGTTTTAATGTATATACTTGTTTAACCATTCCGGTTTCTATTTTCCAGACTACGACATGGGGCGGAACGGGAAGACATTAAGTTTTAACTTCGTCACCACAAAACTACAGCCGACATCAGACGGTGAAGTCACGGTGGAGGATCATTATTACCTGTTCCAGTTTCCAAAGCGTGGCGAAGTAACCGTCATCAAAAACAAGCGTAACGTTACGCCTCTCAGCAACAACGTCTCTGTCGTTAGTGGTTATCAGAAGCTTAAATGCGAAATGGACGTTAATTCAAGTACCAAGGCGATTTCGTTGTTTAACACGTGATTTTCGTGTAGTAGAATAAGGAAAAATACTTCGATGCAAACGGGTGCGTATTTATGTTCTGTTGATGCAACGAATAGATTGACGTTCTTGTAGAACGAAACCTCGTGTTGATCAGTCAGTTGATTTATTGACATCAACAATACGTTCGCATTTCGTAATGTGACAGTGAAATAAATACTGTTGACCAAAGCACGTGCGTTTTTGAAACACACAGAGCCAGTAAAACAATTAACCTGTTCGGAAAGTCTCTCATTGGGCAGATATATATATACTCATGGTTTAATTGTGGACACATACCAACAATTGTGTTATAAGAATTGCAACTGAAATTAAAGAATGGAATTGGGATGTTTGATGCAGAACTATGAAGGGATGTTTGATGTGGTATCTCGCGAATGAATTGATGGCCTTACACTGTTTCAATTGGTACATTATTAACCAGAAAGACATATTCAAGCGTTTGGTGTGGGAATGACGAAATTTTCAATGTGCATATGACACGTGTTGTAACCCAGTTTCCAGTCTGTGTTATCACTGTAGCTGACTATGTGAAATCTAAGGGTTCAGACCACTTTAAAATAGTTTGTCCAAAACTGAATCTCGATATTTTTGTTTACTACGACATACTTAAGACTTTTTTGTTTTGTAAAAATGTTAAAATTGTATTTGTTAATGTATGTGTGTTATTTATAATAATATCATAGACTTTGATGTTACATGTATAATAATTGAATATGTTGTACATTTGCATTGCATAAAATTCACATATTTGTTAAACAATGCATACTTACGTTTTTATTTTTGTGTGCACGTTTTTTGCATTCCGGTTGCATAAACATTCTATTCAAATGGAAAGTATGAACATGTACATAATCCGTCCAGTAACAGAATATGTTCAATGTACCTTTTGATAACATAGATTTGAATACCTAGGTTGTAAACGTGCGTTTGTAAATTGATGGAAGAAAGGAATAAAATAATTAAAATAATGTCGCTACTTCTGTGAACTACTTAAGCAGTGTGATGTCAAATAGGAACGTCTTTAGGGGAACTTCTATATAAATGTGTTTGTTACTAGTAATTTATGTACTTAATACAATCCAGTATATTTCACTTATTATGAACCATACATTATGCAGACTAATATCCATAAATATCCCGATAACATACATACTCGAAGAGCGAAAAATGTATAACCTAAGTTGACCCTACATCTTGAACAGGTTACATATAAATCATGGTAAATTGGATTGTTATCTTATACAAATGTATGTTACAGGCATTACAATAACAAATGTTAATGTTGGTAATTTCACATAAATTTACCAAAAACGCATTGTAATTTCTAAAAAAGAGGTGATACAATTCTTTTTCATTTTTAATTACATCGGATTTAAATGTCCAATCCATATCTATTCCAAAAAACGAAACCTGTACAAAACGTTTCGGATGCACTTCCTAGCGACCAAAAAACAGAAAAAACGCGGTAACTTTCGATTATTATCTGAACTTATTTCGTAATACACATATGTGAAACGAACTGGTTTTCATTGTAACAAGAGTCATGAACTCATTGATTACGTCAGTCATTTCATCTTGCTTTTTGGAGTGGACTGGCCCTTTTTAAACCTGAATGAAAAAAAAGGTACATAACATGTGTTTGGCAACATAATGTAGTGTATATATTTGAAAGACTGATTTTAAATTAATTTGCATTCTCAAGCTGTTCAGCCTGTCTTGTTACAATATTTATATACTTTGAGATTGATAATAAAATATGATTCATTTAGCCTCTCTCATATTTTTGTTCTGACTTACGAGCTAAAGAAAGTTTAAAACTACGGATTAAAAGTTAAAACTCAATTCCATCGAAAGCATTAACATACTTGTTTACAGGTTTTCACATAAAAACACGTCATTAAATGTGTTTAACTAAATCCTGTATGCGCACAAAACTTGTTATGCTACAGTCCTTTGGACTATGGCCCTCGAAGAATATATGACGCAAATGATTGTTTTAAAGACGCGACCCTGACCGAAAGATTACAATATGGTTAACGCGTCGTGAGCGATTTTAAATCCGAACATTCAGTTCAGGAAATTATAATTTATTGCATTTTGTTTAACCCGACACACATTTATTGACGAATAACCGCTCTTAACCGCAAAAATGGTCCATTTCGCTTTAGCTATCAAACTCCAATTTATAATATACTTACGATGAAAAACGAATAACAAACGTTATAGATTTTTCGCCATTACAAATGATTCATGCGCCCATTTTGCTAAAGTTGTCAAACTCTGAAATTTACTTACTACGAAAAACCACGAGTTAACGGTGAAGTTTTTTTGTCAATGATAAAACTGCCTGTCGACCTTTCTCATGACTTTATACCTCGTTTTTCGACCTGATAATGATAAATGTCGATTTAAACAATAGCGACAGAGTTTGAATCGGTAACCTGTATGAGTACGACAATTAATAATACGCATTCAGTTGCAAAGAAAAATATAGTTTAAATGAAGCTAAAAAACCTTCAGTAGCAGCGAGTAGTCTAACTGGATTTGACGAATCCTGAGCCGGTGTTACTTTTGCGTTTATCAACTGTAACTGACAAATTCAACTGATTCTGCAGGTTTGCTTTATTTGCACTAACTGCAATGACAATCTTTGTTATGAATGCTCCACGAAAATTGCCAATATTCTATAAAAAGTGTTCAAATTCTCACTTTCGTTCAGCACCAGCCCATTGCATTTGGAAATTTTAAAAACAACATGTTTGCAAAACAATAGTTCAGTTTCGCCGTTGTCAATTCAAATCCTCGTGTTTTTATACAGCTTTTCCATTCCCGTTTCATTCCATTTTTCTCATAAACACATATAAATCACATGAGGGAAGCCCATATTATATATATATATATATATATATATATATATATATATATATATATATATATATATATATAAATAATAAATAAAATAATATATATATATGCTTTAATAGAAACAAGGTGTGCAACTTCATTTGCCGAAAAACTACACCATCTTTACTGTAAACTATGTAACTCGAATAATTTTAACAAATCAACTACACACCGGTTGTTTTTGAGAGCTAATAAAATTATTTATCAGGAAAAATTAACATCAGTACCATTTAATATATATAAAAAAATAAAGTAAAATAAAAATAATGCTATGGGCTTCCCTCCTGTGACATAAAACTGTCATTGACATTCGGGTAATTATTAACGATACAGATCAGGAATTTAACATTAGAGTGAACTGCCATCGTCATAAAATCAAACTTATAAAAGTACCGCTTAAGAATTTTATTCCAACTTTTGTTACGTTTTACGACAAGTTGACAGTCGTAAAAATCATTCCGAGCACATGTCAAGTTTTATGACTGAAATCTCAGACATTTTCTAAAGGCAATTTAGCCGACTTTTGAAACTGTAAGGGAACATTTGAATCATTGATTCAGTTTATTATTATTTTGTTTGCCGCGCCAGTTTGCCGGTACAATTCCAGAATTCGGTACAATTCACTTCCTTTGAAAAGGATTAAGCAAAAAACTATGATGTTACCTTTGATTTTGTATTTAGCTTAAAACGGATCAAAATGAATTATCAATGAAATAAAAAATTGATTTAGAAGGGTCAGAATACATGATAATTATGCAATAAAACGATTTTATTGTGGCGCATCAAATTTGTATATTATGGTATCATTTGATTTTGGGCAAATTCAAGTGATTTAACAGTATTTGAAACGATCAAGAGTATCCAAGCATACGGATCTTACAGTGGGATATTTGTCTGAGTTTTCGTCGTGCATTGTAATAAAACCAAGGAAATTGCAGGGAACGGATTTACTGCCCTAAATTAATTGACGACCTTCATTTTCCATCGGCTGATGTCAATAAAATGGACATAAACTATAAAATGTAGGAACAGTAATGCTGATATTTTATTACAACCACGAACACACCCGTAACGTTTAGCGTTTGCGCCTGTATTGACATTGATAGCTTTGACATGGTCAGAGTATCGTTGGCATTGTCATTTGACCATCGTTCCTTCGGTGATTCCTAGCATAAAATTGATGACAGAGCGCCTTCAGATATATTTATTTTTCATGGTATTTTAATTGCTTAGCAACGAAAGTTGAAGTAAGATAAGACGCTTACAAACGGCTCAGGAAATTTCTGTAAATGACCATTTGACTAATTGATACTATTTAATTGTACAACCACTATGATTTATATATAAAATAAATGTTAACTGATATTTTAAGTTAATGATTTCAATACAAAGAATAAGTAAATTAGAACCACAGTAGAACGGGAATTTGGTGATTTCCATCTCATTGCTATATTTCGTGTAACGAAATGCTTCGCGCACAAAGGCAAAAAGACCACGTTTATTTGTATTTTAAATCTCCGTAGGGTTAACCCACGATGAAAATTAAGTAAAAACTACATCTAAATGAATTAAAGTAACCGAAAATCGCACATTAAGTAACACTTTCCCCCCGCAGATATATTTAGTTCGACCATCTGTGCCCATTCATTCACTCGTACGTTAATATGTGCAATAAAACTCAGGATCGGATTCTCGTTTTTATTGCCGTCCTATAATGGACAGGTGCGATACGTAGTGTATGGATAGCAATCAGAATATACTCAGTGTTTATTGTCCATCCGACCCTCTCTCCCTCTCACTATCGTATACAAAGTTGACAGATTCCGAACAATTCTGAATGTACAGCGGTTACAATGAATTTCAAATGTATTTTAACGTATTAAGACAAATGAAAATGATGGTATGATGGTGGCAATTGAAAACAAGTAGTCAAATTTATGTGACAGATTAAGTACACGAGATTAATACAGCAGCATGTAATGAAATCACGCATGCATAATACGTCAAGTTAACTGTGAATATTATCGGAACATCAATTGGACCGAAACACATGTATGGCAAGTAGTAAGTGCATTATTATCGGTAAAATAATGACATAAATTTCATTGAAATTATGGGAGTTAGATTGAAAACAAATCAACGACCACATATCAATCATATCGGTTTTCTTTCATTGTCAATCATCAACAACAAGTACAAATTACCACAGTACGGGGGAATTTCAACACTCTACAATGAACTGGAACGATCCTAGTGAAACAAGTTTCTATTTGCTGCAAATCAAAAAATGTATGTTAGGAAAAGTCCTGATGTGGTATTGCACTGATTGATATACAGACTTATGGATTGTAAATGTTCGCAGCGCATGACAATAATATATAATATCTGTATTAAAATGGCAGACGGGAAAACCGTGTTACTGCTTTCAAATGTTCAACATTAAATTAAAGCTGTATTGAATGCAAAAAAAACCCACAAAAACAAAGTGTTCGAAAGTTGATAAGTGCCCCTTTAAGAAAGGCTTCATTGGCATTATTTATTGTGTGACTGAAGTAAATACAACGCACTCGTATTACCTGTCCCTGTCAATTAGAATCAAATTAACCAGGATTCATTGGAAAATACTAAATACAAAGACCTGCTTGATTGTGTGTCACATACAGTCAAGTCTCGTGTTCGAGATGCCGGCATTGCAAAGGAGAAAGGATTTGTTCCCTGACAACATGTGACAAGATCAATGATATCGGTAATGACATCTTAGGTGGCAGCCGGTGCTAATGCTTTTACAGCCATATTTTTCAGGTTTTGTTCTAATCGTTTAGTTTTCACCCTTATCTGCTTATATGCTATTTTGAAAAGCTTATTTATATTGTATTTAGTCATTAGTTTTGACTTATTTAACCGAAACTGTTGTGTGTGGCATTACTTTGTAATGGACTAAGCAAAGTGAAGAACTGACAATTAATACACACTTGAACGAAATTGTCATTAATGCTCATGCCAAGTACAATCCGGCGATGCATGAAAAATGAGTAAATACGAATCAGAAAAGCTGTTAAATACATTTTAAATGAATAACAATATCAACAAAATAACACAAAAAACAGTTTAAAAGAACAGTTCTCGCCCGATTGATTAATTACCCCGCAAAGAATCGTGTTCATATGTCCCTAACTTGTAAATAAGTTAAACTAGAGCATGTCCTGCTAGATAAATATTGATACATTTTGATAATGATATAAAGCAGTTTTTTATATTTAAATTTTAGAATTTGATTTTTACTAGACCCGTCTTAGCTTTCTATGATACATTTCTCGCCGCAATTCAACTTCCGATGGATTAAATTCGTATTGTATGAGGTGGATTCTCTTTTCTTGTTTATTCGAATTAATTAAACATGTGATTTTGCAGATAAATTGTTACTAGTATTTTAGCACACTCCTACATTTCAATCAAGTTACATTGTGCGCAGTGTTCCGAATCGAGATGTAAGAAAAGAAATAACATTAAATAAGGCTTTTGCTACAAAAAGTTTCACATTTGTAATGCACCGAGGATTTTGAAATTCATTCACAACAGTTTTATTTTGTTGTATAGTCTATGAAAGATGGGACAACGTTTGCTGCATAATCCGTCCCGACTTAAAAAAGTCTTTCGTCACTTAAAACACACAATCTATTGCATATGTTTAATAAAAAACAAGTGTTTTCCTGTATGACATTTGCGTTTATCGTTTGATTTTAAATATCTCGCGAAGATTAATCCATGTTAGAGTGACAATTTTCTTGATGAATCACCATGAATAAATTGAGGTATGTAAGCAAATAGAACGAAGATTGTAATGGAACAGTGTTATGTGTTAGTTTAACACAATTTAAAAGATTTAACTGAACGAATAACATTAACATTGTAGAACAAACACCGTATTCGCCTATTTTCTGTTCTGATTAAAATATGAATCTATTCATCACACATAAAAGTTTATAGCAATAATTTTCCGAAATCTGTTCTTGCATCACAAAACCAATATGTAATACTTTATTCTATCAGTAAACAAAAAGGTATTTCTTAATACATCAGACTGGCTAGCCATTGATTTTAATCATGTGTGTTATCGTGTTTCGATGAGTAACCTTACTACGATGTACAATAGAGTCTATCGTTTTTGCCCCTGTGCTCTGGATATCTCTGAGAATGTTGACGTCGTTTCTGTTAAATATCGAATTCATAAAGCATCTGCGTAGCTACTCTAATCTTCTTGAAATGTTTTTTCTACGTAAATGTAAAAGTTCAATCTAAACATTTCACAAGTAAATTTAAGATGATTGAATTAAAGATGAAACATGATTTTTCGACCTTCATGTTTCATCTCCTGTTTTATCATTTTGTTTTCATGAAATAAACTGTGTGACTGTCTACTCGGAAAACTTTGAGAAAATTAATGCAAGCGCATGCTTCTCGAATTGTTATGGTGATCTATGACCGCGATATAAAAGTGACAATTGTCACCACAAACGTCAGCCACCATATCAAGAAACCGGTGGTTTTTCATTATGTTAAAGATAATATTACACCGCCAATTATCAGGTTACGTCATTTTATGGTAATTAAGTGGTTCGATAATTAGATCGTAAACTTATAATATCAAGAAAAACAAAACGTTCCTGTTTTTTAAACGTTTTGTTCCTGATACATAATTATGTCTATCTTAAGCACACAAACATTTAAAAATACAATTACATTTAAAAAAAAAAGATGGAATCTTATTTATAAAACAAGATAATTAATTGCTTGAATGCATGATTTGATTGACATCAAATGCACGAAGACTAATGCATCATAAAATGACAATGATAAATGAAATACTCTGATCATAAAACATTGCTATAATTTATTGTTTTTAATTCAAATAACAGTTGTTTGTTAAATGCAACCTAACTTGATTTTTATTAGAAAATATTCAAAAGTGCACCAAACAACACATAATTTATGTTCCTCACTTAGACAAAAAATACAAATAAATTAAAACGAATATAAATACGTTTCTGTAATAGTTTAGTTGTAAGCCAGGTAGAACACAGAGGACCATGTGATACGCGATAAAGAGCAATATATATGATACTGAACTGCATCACTCCTAATTAAATGAAACGGGATTTCATAGAGATGCAGCAAAGAAAAGTTCCTCGTAGAATAACATCTCCTTTGTACACTCCGGAACTGGAAATCCATACATATATGAAACAGACATGGCTACTTTGTGCAGAGGAAAAACTGCGATATTAAACGTTAATAACTAAACCGCTTGTCTATCCGGATTATCGAATCTATGCGAGACAAAGCCGTTTCTGTTTTCGCACGCGGTATCAAATGCTCTTCGTATGTCTACAGGCATTATCCTAATCTCAATTGCAAAGTTGTGGCTGCAACAACAAACATAGCGCCAGTGTTAGATGTAGTACGAAACAGGTGCGCGGCTGAACTTTGCAATTATTTTTTATATATAACCTTATCTTTAACAAAGGAGGTAAACATAGCGAGGGTGGTATTGTTTTTATTACTCAAAGGTGACGAAGGATAAATTGGAACCACGAGCCCAGGTGTGTCGCGTATTTCAAAAACAATCGAAATGTAAATTTAAACATTATTAGCGCAATAAAGTATCGTATTGTATAACGTTGATTACGTTTGCGAGGGGGAATAAACGGTAATGTGTTTTTGGCGCTCTAATTGACCGTCGGTTGTACCTCAAGCTAATTAGCTGAATGATTAACGATTAAGTGTACGTTTAATGGGTCTGGAACACGAAACGTTTCTGCAGCTATCTGGTCCCGTGTAGAAAGTGTCTTAATTGGATTTTGACAGATTAGGTATGAAGTGCTGGTATACAAAATGTTAAATGGGATGAAGAATCAATTTCAAATCGATGTGTGACGTTAAATTTATTAAAACGTACAAACCTACATATCTAAGTTTCACTGTTGCGACTATTTGCATATAGGCACACTTCAATTGAGCTTAATCGTTCAATTATTTGTCATAATGTTTTAGAATTAAATGATGACGTGTATGTAGATTATTTACTATAATAAAGTTTTTCGTACATCGAAATTGATGGATTTTTGTTTTTTCCATATAAAGTAAATGAGCAACTGAAAAGCAATCAGCACAAACATATGACTCACCAAAAATCTGTATGCCTGTGGTGTTATTTGGTTTCAAAAGGGACAAAAAGTGATAAGAATTGTTATCAGCTTATTAATATGAATGTTTTCATTCTGTGACATGTTATTAAACACAATTTTATGCAATTTATTTAATATTTTCATTCATTTCAAACTAAAAGGGCTCTGCATTTATCTGTTTGGTAAATGTAAATCGATTATGCTGTTTAACCTTTCAAGACATGCTTTTTTATATTCAAGGATGCGTATATATACCTATGCTTATTGAAATGATTAGCTGTTGTTGTCGCTTTTCGGCAGATTATTTCCCTTTTTCCCTCTTTACCAACGCGGCAAAAGAGCTAATCCCTTCATACAGAACAGACATTAGTCTGGATACATGAATAAGCAGCGTCCTTGGAAGACTAGGCTCAATGCAATTGTCGTTTTAAGTCTTCCCATATTAGGCTGTGTAGTCCGCAAAGGTTAATCAAGGGCGACACTTTCCGCTTGTATGGTACATTTTTGTTTGAAGGAAGTCTCTTCTTGCATTATGCCCTGTTTTCCAAGAACGCTGCTCTTATAGTCATGATATTTGCAAATTCCAGATGCGGATCTCCGTGATAAACACGTTGACCAAGTCAAGTCTGCAGAGAGACGAAGGATGGTACAAGGCGAGTGACGGGTCAAAGGTAATAAAACTGGATGGACCGATATTCGTGACCAAGATAGACGAAATCTTGGATAACCCGTAAGTAGGAACGGCTACAGATTGGATTTTGCATGCGTTAATAAAAGTAGCTGTAAAGAAGTTAGAATATTAAACTTGGATATACTGATATTACTGACATAAATTAACGCAATCCTTGATCGTTTGTATTAAAAATGCTTTGCGTATCATCGGCGTGTGATTGTTCAGCATTTAATGCCTAATTTGATTGACATTTGTTGAATGACCATAAACGCAAAAATTGTGTAGCTTAATGGGAATTTTTTTTTAACAAAATATAAGAAATCTTGGACAACAGTTTAAACAGTGGCATGATGATAAAGTGTGGATCTGAGTGGGCCTTGATTACAATGGCGTTAAAATCAGTGCTTTAACAGGCATACATATAGTATTTGAACAAATTCCAAGAGTTTCAGTTGAATCGACCGTTATTCTTTGATAAGGCGAACACAATCAGTAATAATCTGTAAACACGAATATTTCATGAACGGACATGCATATAAAAATAACTCTAGTTTCGATTCCGGATGAATAATGTTTTATTTCATGAAACTATTGTCAAGACATTGTCCTGTAAAAAATATGCCCGCTCTTACTTTCCTAAATTCAAGTCTTGTTTGTGATTATAATGGGTATACGTATTAATTGGCATAATTAGGCTCATTCATAGCCATACTTGCACAGCAATGAAAACGGATACAATAAAATCTAAATATTGCCATTAACATTTTTAATGCGTTATGTAAACGTAATTTTATGCTTCGGTGTGTAAAAACTTGCATACGATTAATTTGATAAATGAATTGGATTTCCAATAAAATGTGTTTCATTTATTTGATTAATGGACCGTTTTAATTGCTATACATTCAGCAGCCTGGTAAAGTGTAATCTGTAGAAAACGAGAGTTTTCATTGCTTTTAAATCTATCTTTTATAACTCGCTATTCAGGTTTTTGGGCACCGATCAGCATAAACAAGACGAAAATTTAAAAAGCGTCAAATTGCCAGAAAAGCTTTTGTTGCAGAAAGATAGTCAGACTAAATACAACAACAAAGATAAACAGAATGAGAAAATAACACGACGAAATCCGCCATATGCTTCCCGAAATAAAATCGAAACAACCGAGCAGGTTACCGGATATCCAGAAAGGGCCTTCCCAACCAAAACAGAATCCCTGTACAGCAAAGCAATAGTAAAAGCAGGATTTGAATGCAATAACGAAATTAAGCCATCTAAGTATAACCACGACAAAGGGAAGACAGCTAAACAGAGTAACCAAGATGAGATTAAACCGATGTGGAACCTGCAAACGTACGAAGGCATTGTTGACGCCCTCACTAGCGGTCATAAGGTCTATTTTACCGCAAAAACCAAACACTGTACACAGACAAAAGGAAAAAGCAGCGACAAAACTGTCATCGGAGACTATTTAAACATATTTAAGATTCATCGTGACTATTCGCATAAGCCACCAAACACATTCATCCAGTTTTCACTGCGTCGTACGGAGCATGATCCTCGAAAAGGTTTGTGAACTTTTGTGACGTATATCGTTCAACATGTAATTGTGAAACATCGCTGTTTGGAACACGAGTGCTTTTGCACATTGTCTTTAATTTATAAGCAAGACGGTGTGCATTAATTATCTGGTTAGGGCAATAACTCAGACCTCGCTGTTAATGATTAAAACATCATTACCTAAAAGTTATTTTATTATTTTTATGTGAGTGTGGCAGTAACGAATAATTAATCGCTTGCATTTATTTATTTAATGCGGAATAGCTTCACACCACAAAATGCCATCACTTTCATAATTCTGGGTTCCTGTGAAGAAGGTGGTCACTAACTGTGGTAACATAATTGCAGGATTCTTTGACGTTGGTAAGGATTTCACCACACATCGGAATGGGATAGTCCTCATTCGGACGGCATATTTGGACGAGGACAAGAAAGTGTACAGACACTTCTCGCAGGAGTGTCAGCTCTTTATATCCGATACAAAGTAAGGACAGATAAAACAATAAGCTGAATAACTAACAATCCATATGAATCTAATGCATATTATATTAAACGTATTCATTTCGGTAAATTAGTTTTGTCAAGAGACATTCACTAAAACTGCTTCATCCTAAGTTCGATTTTTATCAAAACACATTTTTGAGACTAGTTTTCTTTAGAGCGTGTATAGTTAAAAGTAAAAACAAGTGTTACATTTAAGTAATATTTTGAATTAGTTGTTTAAAACTAGACCTGGTCTAAATAGAACAATCATAACACGCATAGACACGCATGCAATAGACTGTTAATATTTCTGTGTACATAGATGATAAGCATTTATAAGGTTTTCGTGTTTGCATCTTTGACCCGGTCTTAAACCTGTCAACAGTCTTAAAAGGCCCAAGTGATATGCGAACGGGTCAATTTATTTAACCTTCCTTTGGCTTTCTAAATGCTAACATCAAGAATGGAAGAATAAACGTAGATTTGTAAAAGCTTAAGATACACAAGTGAAAAGCAATTTTGCAAAATAGCTCAAACTACCACTTTGCAAACATCGTTTACTTTATCAACTTTAAACACTGACATTTAATGTAAACTGATACGGTGACCAATTAAATGGTCGGTCAGTGTCCGGTATTCTCCTCTAAATAAACAGATGACAGCAAAATGACTGGACACACTGGCTTTTAAATGACCTCACTTTCTTTGCATTATTTACATTGAATCTCATTTAACTAACAACTTATATTAAGATGAGAACGAACGTACTTCTACTGTGTGTACTGATATCTATTTTATTTTCATAAATCACTTTTGTGGAACACTTTGAACGTAATAAGTATCGCATAACTATTTTTTAATTTTGAAATGACATTTTACAAATCAACTGATAAATAAAAATACTTATTTCCAATTAAGTATCACTCAAGTTATTAGCTATGATAACTGTATTGTATTGTCTAAGATACCTACACAAAAACAGGATACAATATAATGGTCAGATAAACCATGTTAGAAAGGTAAAGAAACGCATGTTCCTTGTTCTAACAGAGATGCATGATGTTGCAAATAAATAGATCAGCCATCCACGTGCGTTAGATATGCCATCGCTGCCCGTGGCAGGACACCTGGCTGTACGATGAAAATGATATGAATTTACATAACGATCCTTAAATGAAACACCTTGAAACACATTAAGAAGCCGAGACGTCCTTGTTTGTACATTACTAATCAGATGATTTACTGTAATTTCGCGGAAACTGTTACGGAATTTTGTATCAATGTTGTTTAAATTGCAAATCTTAAGTGAATTGCACTCTATGGTCCGGAGCTCGTCGGGAATTTACCTCGTAAGCAATCTATATACCACATTTCTTGAATTGGAAAACAGTTTGCTATAACATTTGTCCAAATTATGTCTTTGCCGGGTTTGAAACTGGATGGTGTGAGGATATGATAATCCAAACTCGGTCACTAGGTCATTTTCAAGAAAATTGTTAGTTTAAACTCTTTATGTCACCAATATGGACAGAAAGTGATGTCACTGTTTGAGAAATGTGTTAGATTGAGAACTATTTATTCGCATTAGCTAATCAATAATAACATAAACTAATACAGTTGTTTTCTTTGAATAAGGTATTTAAATTGCGTTTACAGGAAAGGTGATGTAAAGTTTTTCATCGACCCCTATCGGGACGTGTCGGAGGTGAACCGGAACCCTTACTGGCCTCCCTTCAAGCCGGAAACATGTTTCGCGTTTCCACGGAACTTGACAAGTATACAGGGGGCCAGGGGAATCAGGTTGTGTCTGGAGGGGAAATCAGAGGTAGGGATGTTAACTGCCCTTTGGACTTCAACGTAAAAGCATAGATCCTTTAAAAACTTAACACAGAAATGAGATGTAATTTAATATTTAGTTTGCAAATAAAAAAGAACATTTATGCATAAACAACCACATGTCCTAGAGAACATCTCGAGTTTATTTTTAAGGTATCAAATAGAATTAAAATCGCAGTCCGCACAGGCTCTTAAGGGACGAAACTTTTCGCCTAAAATGGCATTTTGTTTTGAAAATACTTCTTTTAAAAGAAAAACGAGGAAAGTCTCGTCTTTTTGTACTGCACAGACTTATCTGGTATTATATTAACGCACATGCAATAAGTCCTCATTTATAAAATCATTATAGTATAGACATATCAACCAGTTTTAAACGTCGCTTTTGAACGATGTTTATAGCAAATATTATGATAAACTAATGTAATTTTACATGGATGTATCTTTTTTATTTTGCTTTAGTATGTTTTTTTTTTAATTTCACGTAAATTCCATTTCGACACATAAGGCCGAAGAAGTCAATTACATTCATATCGATGTCAAATCTTTCACAAACCCTAAAAAAGGTTTTATTGAACGGTTTTAATTTGCCGCTTCAAATATGCTTTACAAACATCAAAAACAATGTATTGCTCTTTCACATCGTATCCTCTCTAATTGCGCGTTTGTTATGTCATAAATCCAGCATAAAATGGGGGTTAAACCCTTAATGACACCTATTTTAAAGATGATAAACCACTTAATTTCAAGGGCAGTAGCATGTGAACATCCTGTCTTGACGTTCTCCATAGTTGTAGGGACAAAATATTCGCATGGTTGAAAACAAAAACGAAAACCTCAATCCAATTTTGTTTGTATTCGATATGGTTTATCTGAATGAAGTTTACAAAAAAAAATATACACGAAACGTAGTTTTCACGATAAAGGCAACACTTTAAAAACGATAAAACTGTGTTAAAGCAAGCATTAATGCAATGTTTGTTAATCTGATATTCGCACCGTACACTCCACTCTGGACATGACCATACGATTAAAATAAGCCTCGCTATGTGCAAACTGGGACTTATGATTGTGCGTGAAGTGTCATCCCTGATTAGTCTGTGTAGTCCGCACAGGCTATTCAGGGACGACACTGAACTGGATTTTTTCTGTAATCGACAAATATCATAAAAGCGGAAAGAGTCGTCCTTTATTATCCTGTGCGGACTGCACATGCTAATCTGGGACGAAACTTCACGCACATGCACTAAACCACCTTTTCACAGTGCATGGCCAATATATATTTTTAATTAACTACATATTAAACATCCGAATCCGAATTTGCATGATTTTTCTACGAAACTATATCTAAATTGTCCTTTTTACCTCAAAAAAATTCTAAATGACACAAGCTGAGACTTCGTAAAAAAACTCTAAAAACAATAGTTACACCGTTGCTGGGCTTCTGGCTACCACATGTCAGTTGTATCACAGAAACCTATTGATTAAAGGACATATTAGTATTTCGGATCGAAATACTATAAAGCTATGTGCCGTTGTGACGTCATTTGACTCAAGCAATATGAAACATTCAAGAAAAATATTTTAATTAAATATGTGTTACCGTCTTTTACGCTGCTCTAAAATTGTAACTTGCACCATTCGGGAAAATTTCAGGACACGCGCGCGGTTGTGTTGACATGCAATGCGCGACACTCATGGATTTCTAAGATATCATAGACAGTTTATGTGTGATCCACCCTCACTTCAGAGCTGTCGCAATACCGACCGACAATTTACAAATCGCACGCCACCTTATCAAAACATTACAAATTATGACAAGCAAAAGCTGTTCGCGTCTAATAAACTAGACTACTAAAGATATCTTCAAGTCTACCAGCATGTGTTTTCATATCAACACTTCGTTTCGCCATCATCGCTGAACCTTTATAATCTGTTCCAACATAAAAGGTTTAGTTTGCACAACGACTTTGTCGTGATCGTACACTTGATTAAAGTAATTAATAGTACAAATTAATGCATAATTCCTCATCAAAAGTACTTTATTGCCAACATATATATGGATTGGTGCGATTTGGTGAGCTAAGACTTTGAGAACCATAACTGTCTCTGCAAGACTTTGAGAAAAATATCTGTCTCTGCAAGACTTTGATAACCATATTTGTCTCTGCAAATACGTCAAGGTCATTCGAAATGCCTTCTTTTCGATGTTTTTTTTTTGCGTTTTATAAAATGTCCACGCCGTGTTGTACTTTGGCCAGTTGTTTAGATTGATTTGATTAAGTAACTATGCGCTTTTATTGACCAATATACCTTTAACTTATGAATAACCAAGCCTTGCATTGTATCCAAGCCTTGCATTGTCTGACAATTGCCTACAGGGGAATGTGTTTTCACAGTGTACATGTTGTAAACATGTTTTAATTATACATATTTGTGTTATGTTACAAATATACGAAATTGTCTTTTAACAGAATAACAGTCTGTTGTATAGTTTCACTTTTCTATATAACGCCGTTTCAAGTTGTTCTACTGGTGATTTTAATTTTAATATTATTTTCATACGTAAAAACTATGCGAGATAAGTAAGATTATAATATCGGCATATCTATACGTACCCAAATGAACACGGCCTACAGAACATTGTTGAGATTCTAGCCAGCTGTACGGCGAATTTTGTTTATATTGGATGACAAGTCAAAACTTGCTACAAGCTATGTATATTTCATTAACCCTAATGATCGGGCAAATGTTCGATTAACAGATGGATAAACGATACTTAAAACAAATATTGATGCTATCTTATATTTTTCCCATCAGTCATTTGTGCGATACTGTTTGAAACTGACGTATACAGAACACTGTTGGAAAGTATTCTTTATAAAGAAAACACTATGAAAGTGCGTCTGTCGTATTCATTGTTAACGCTTTGATATTTGAACGATATTCATGTAGACTCTTTTTGTTTTGTACTGTTCTGCAAGCCCTAAAACCGGCTTAAACCCTTCAAGTTTTGCATAGACCGTTCCAATGCGGTCCCATTTTAATAATTGCATGCTCATAATAATGTTTGTGTAAAGAAGTGTGTTTTTTGTGTTAAAAGTGGATTAGAACAAAATTCCAATCCTAATAGAATTTCTGGAGTTTCATATTTACCTGTATTATTGTACGAATTTACAATGCCGTAGTTAAGTTTGCAGGTACTGACATGTTTCAGGTTACAAAGGCTGGCTTGGTATAGAATCAGCAAAGTAACAACTATTAAAATAACATATATAATATAAATGCTGTATTCAATACACAAAAGACTAGATGAGTAATGTGTCTGATTTATCTTATCTAGTAATTCAAACGAATTGATTTTATATACTATCGCATGAATATACTAGGAAAGAATCTACCTGATTGGTTTTAGTTAAGAACATTTCTAGTATATGTAAGAATACCGGTCAACTATTATAGCAACTACAAGCGTTAAGGTAGAAAGTTATATAAACGACAGAAAAAATTATAAATTATCTAAGTTCAGGTGTCAACTAATTGTCAAACCTGTGTACCAGGATCGCGATTTATTGACATATTTTAGGTTCGCAAATGTATTGTCAAATTTGTAGGCATTGGACGGACGTTTTAAATTTACCTAAGATATGCCACGAAACGCGTCGGCCTGTATTAGAAGATAATTATCATATCGCCTTCTTAGATTATTAAAGCTGTCAATCACGGGCAAATTTAACGACTACAAAAATCCATACACGTCTCCATACACTGCGCTGATCTTATCTCGCGCTGAAATAAAACGCGCCTACTCTTTGTTTTAGCTTTTTTACTACCCCTTTATAGTATAGCCGAAATAATTTCTTCGGAATTGAACTCGAAGATTTATGTCGAGCATAATCTGATGAGCTGCCCAATTAGACGCGTTAAATTGGCTGAGTATTTAAGGGGTATATCGATAATTTTCCAAAAGAATAATACACATACGATAATACATGTATGTGCCTGTTTTATTTACTCGAACAAATACAAAACATTTTCTTAAGATACAAAACAATACTCGTACATTAATATTGATTTGACAAGTAAAACTAGACTTTTTGCATGCATTCGAAAACTGACGATGTTTTTTAATAGTAATTTTGTAAACGTTTTTCTCTCTAGACCGTCGATACACCCCTTAAACCATCATATAAAACACCTCTTAGGATTCGTAAATAATCTCTAGTTTGCAGAGCGAAAGCCATTAGGCTTCAACAATTTGCGTTCAACATCCAGACAAGAACAAAAGCTCAACACAAACGCGAAATGAGAAATGTCTATCTGCTGATTTGAAGCAGAACTAAACTGATTTTGTGAATTGTTTATCGAAGCATGATCTTATTACTCAATACAAGTGTCATTTAGTCTTTTTTCCAACGAGCTTCGCACTGAATTACCTTACGTACGTCTTCAAACGAATATAGTCGACTGTTTTAATTGTAAAAGATTTTATCTTGTCAGGTTTAGATCACGATGAACATACACATCCAACACAAAACGTTATTGATAAGCTGAATTTGAAATACACTCTTTGCCCAGGTGTTTAGAAACAAGATAAGTGAAAGTCGTTGCAAAACAATGAACATAAAAAGCGGAAATCGATTGTAATGATTTTACATCCATTTTGTCGCACGATAATAACAATTCACCGACAATGAGACTCAACCACTAAACGGCGGAAGACTGAATCTTTGCTACACACTACCCAATACTATATAACTGTATGCGAACTTAAAACAAGTGTGCTCTTCTAAGTTTTTCTCGTTGAACATTTATCTTCTATAACATGCGCAAGACAACGAGGAATGAAATAACATTTACAATAAAATGAAATAACACGGATAAGCAGAAAATGAGTGTCTCGTTGCTGAGCATAAAAAGATAACCAATGGCATACCAACTTTCAACTTTAAAATCAACTCATTGTACCAAAACTATCATTAATTAGCTGCATTTGTAAAGCAATATAAAAGATCAGACTCCGTACAGTGGAATAAATGTGTAAGTTAACAATAACTAAATCGAAAGCACTCGAAAAATCACTGAGCGTTTCTAAATCATGACGTTTACCCATTCAACCAAAATACGTTTACATTCAGCATTTTCAATACAAATCGCTAAGTAAGCTGTAAATATATTTATTTATGCGTTAGCATTTTCGAGCTTTAGTTTAAACTAAATTTTTGTTTTAGAGGTTCGCATATCGTTTTGAGCATTATTCAAACAAGGGTCGCAGTTTCAATATGGCACGTAGAAGGATGGATTTTTTCTAGTGTTCTGAACTTAAACTCGGAGATCAAGAATGGGTAGAACGTACTATGATCTCGATATGATGTTTATTTATTTATAATTGTAGGATAAGAATGTTGTTACAACCTGCATTCTACGGACAAAATTTTAGAGTTGTGAGCTTTTATGATTATATCGATATCTTGAAACAGCTCTCCGTATGAATCAGGCGTAAATTTTAAAATGCAAGTACCCAATGATATTTATCAGTAGAGCTGTCAAGTCGCCAGCAATGTGATCATTGATGTAATGAAGCATAATAAATCAACGAACTTAAATATAATGTTTTAATTGCAAATACATACGTAGTTAACGACTTTCGATTCAATTTATAAATGAGGCAAAAAAGAGCAAAATAGGGAAAAAATTGAATGGACGTATCTTATACTGAAATAAATGCGATCGAGGTAAGAGGCCAATACAGTTAATTTTAGTGAAGTAAATGATTTAAGGCGCTCAACTGTACTGATGCAAAACCTCTAAATGCCATAATGCCAAGGTCTTAACATCTGGAGTTTATTTTTACACAAAACACCGAACATTTCCATTCATGTTGCTCATACAAAATTATTTAAATTATACTATATAAAGAAGATTCCGAAATTGTTGTGACTTTTACATTTGTCTAATCCAGACATGTGCCTAGTCTGATAAGTCAAGCTTTTACTGTTACATTCATGCCATTTTAAGCAAATTATAATTCTTTCTTTTTTATTTTCTTTGCCAATAAAAGCTGTAAGTTTTTGTCACTGAAAATGACAGGGTTAAACTTTCTATTTAGTACATTTTTGAACAACGAGCATGTCATCATATAAGCACTGACTAAACGAGGGTTGAATGAATACGTATTTGGAAAATTTAAACAGAATGTCTAGTTTTGGGTTGTTCGATTTTACAAGTTGGCATATTGACACTTTTCAGAACAACTCACAGTTACATGCGATTTCATTTTTTTTTATAAATTAATATATTTTTAGCAAATCAAAATGTATATATTGATTGAAACCTGTAAATCGCTTAAGCATGAGCCACTCCATAAGAATGAACGGTTTTTACCAAACGTTTTGATTTACTTATCTATGCCACTTAAATACAGGTAATTACTTTTGTATTGAGTACACAGTTGTGTGCCGGTTGGTATGAGTGGCTTGTAACTGATTTGGAAGTAAGCACAGCTAAATAATTATATAAGAATGGTCCTCACCACGAACAAGACACAGTACCAAAGTAGAGTAAAATTTTACGGAATCAAACGTTTTGATGTATTTCCCGACGATGAGGTGGATAAATCTGAAAGCTCATCACAAATAAAATAACAACATACATGGAACTATTTAACAGCATATGTTTTAAGGTATAAACTTGTTGAACTTTTCCGGTTTCTATATTTCAGACTACGACATGGGCGGAACGGGAAGACATTAAGTTTCAACTTCGTCACCACAAAACTACAGCCGACATCAGACGGTAATGTCACGGTAGAGGATCATTACTACCTGTTCCAGTTTCCAAAGCGTGGTGAAGTTACCGTCATCAAAACAAGCATAACGTTACGCCTCTCAGCAACAAAGTCTCTGTCAAAGTGGTTATCAGAAGCTTAAATGCGAAATGGACGTTAATTCAAGTACCAAGGCGATTTCGGTGTTTAACACGTGATTTTCGTGTAGTAGAATAAGGAAAAAAACTTCGATGCAAACGGGTGCGTATTTATGTTCTGTTGATGCAACGAATAGATTGACGTTCTTGTTGAACGAAACCTCGTATTGATCAATCAGTTGATTAATTGACATCAACATTACGTTCGCATTTCGAAATGTGACAGTGAAATGAATAGTGTTGACCAAAACACGTGCGTTTTTGAAACACATAGAGCCATTAAAACAATTAACCTGTTGGGTAAGTCTCTCATTGTGCATATAATATACTCTTAATTGTGGACACATACCAACAATTGTGTTATAAGAATTGCAACTGAAATTGAAGAATGGAATTGGGATGTTTGATGCAGAACTATGAAGGGATGTTTGATGTTGCATTTCGCGAATGAATTGATGGCCTTAAACTGTTTCAATTGGTACATTTTTAACCTGAATGACACATTAACGTGTTTGATGTGGGAATTACGAGATTTTCTATGTGCATATGACAAGTGTTGTAACCCAGTCTGTGTTATCACTGAAGCTGACTATGTGAAATCTAAAGGTTCAGATCACTTTAAAATAGTTTGTCCAAAACTGAATCTCGATATTTTTGTTTACTGGGACAGACTTCAGACTTTTTTGTTTTGTAAAAATGTTAAGATTTTATCTTTTCTTGTATGTGTGTTATTTATAATAACATCATAGCATTTTATGGTACATGTATAATTATTGAATATGTTGTACATTTGTATAGCATAAAATTCACATATTGGTTAAACAGTGCATACTCACGTTTATATTTTTGTGTGAACGTTTTTGAATTCCTGTTCCATTTTATTCAAATGGAAAGTATGAAAATCTACATAATCCGTCCAGATACAGAAGATGTTCAATGTAACTTTTGATAAAATGGATTTGAATACCTATGTTGTAAATGTGCGTTTTTAAATTGATCGACAAAAGGAATTAAATTATTAAAATAATGTTGCTGCTTCGATGAACTACTAAAGCAGTGTGATGTCAAATATGAACTTTTGGGGAACGTCTGTATACATGTATTTGTTTCTTGTATTTTTTGTACTTAATACAATTTAGTATATTTCACTTATTATGAACCATACATTATGCAGATTAAAATCCATAAAATATTCCGATAACAGACATTCACCCTAGAGCGAAGAATGGATAACCTGAGTTGACCCTATATTTTCAATAGGTTACATATAAATCATGGTAAATTGGATTGTTATCATATAAAAATGTATGCTACATTCATTACAATAACAAATGTTAATGTTGGTAATTTCACATAAATTTTCCAAAATTGTATTTTCATTGCTAATAAAGAAGTTATACAATTCTTATTCATTTTTTATTACATCGGATTTTAACGTCCAGCCCATATCTATTCTGGTACAAAACGTTTCGAATGCACTTCCTACCGACCAAAATACAGAACAAACGCGTGAAGATATAATTATTATGTGAACTTATTGCGTAATACGCATCTGTGAACCGAACAGGTTTTCATTGTAACAAGAGTCATGAACTTATTGGTCATTTCATTCGGCGTTTTGGAGTGGACTGGACCTTTAAACAACCTGAATGAAAAACATGGTGAATAACAAGTTTTTTGCAGCATAATGTAGTGTATATTTTTGAAAGACTGATTTTAATTTAACTTGCATTCTCAAGCTGGTCAGCGTTTCTTGTTACAATATTTATGTACTTTGAGATTGATAATAAAATATGATTCATTTAGTCTGTTCCATATTTTTGTTTTGACTTACGAGCTAAAGAAAGTTTAAAAATACGGATTAAAAGTTAAAACTCAATTCCATCGAAAGCATTAACATACTTGTTTACAGGTTTTCACATAAAACACGTCATTAAATGTGTTTAACTAAATCCTGTATGCGCACAAAACTTGTTATGCTACAGTCCTTTGGACTATGACCCTCGAAGAATATATGACGCAAATAATTGTTTTAAAGACGCAACCCTGACCGAATGATTACAATCTGTTTATCTGCACGTGTAAGGAGTGCTAATAATCATTTTAATACCATCAATGCTGAATAGGCAATCCCGAGATATGACGTATGTTTGCACGTATATGAAAATCATAATTATACCACACAGACGAATACATGCTTGGCCTCATACATAATTTAAACTTACGTCGATTTAAATCAAGAAATAGCAGCAAACGGCGCATGTAATATTGTGTCATATTACGCATTAAAATGCGTTCCCATGCTATTCAAGTCTGTTGTGTACATTCATAATTTGAACTTTTAACTGACATTTAATTGAACGCATTTTGCCAAATGCGACCACGGCATGGGTTGCCTAATCTGCTGTGAAATGCAGATCTGTTAATACGGATTATGCCGGTGTATACTGTTTTGTCAAATAAGAATGACATCATAATACATAAAAGAGAAATTAACTATTCTCAAGCGTGAAATGAACTTGACACTTTTGTGAAACAGGCTCTCATAAAATCCGCCGGTCTTACTACTTCATGACACTTGAATTTGCAATTGCATTTCTTCCCGGCCGTCAACAATTGTGTAACGATGATTGTAACGAAAATGTCATAAGCGACGTTTGTTAAATAAACACTCTTGTAAATTGAGAATGATTTGTTTAAGCCATGTCATTTTATTTGGCTCTTGGCGGGGAAGCTAATCTAGTGAAAAATGACTTTGCGCAACATTTTACTGACGTCAACTGTTATAAATCAGGTCATACATTAAGGGACATTATTAGATCTTTCATAACGAAGTTGTACTCGTTAAAACTGTCATTAATGGCATAATGCCTGACCCAAGAGATTTTCTCAAAATTAGTAAGTCAAAGATGTAGTGGTAGGTCTTGACTTAAGATTGATGTAAAATCATATAAATGAATATGTGAATGCATTTACGAAACAATAACGGGAAAATGACATGAATCAATTACTAGAAAAGGAAAGTTATATTAAGAAGTAAAAGGAGGGAGGGAGGAAGGGAAGAACGGCAGACTAAACAAGCGAATGATGCAATAATAGATAAGGAAAAAAACTTTTTAAAGGCCATAACAGTTCCTTTTATAAGTGCGTTTTTGAGTACGAGGTGCAAAATGGACCTCAAACATCATTCAAGAAGAAAAAGTACTTGGCCTAGATTTAAATTGAAGTTCAACCACAGCGTTGCTGTGCAGTTGCATTTTTAAAACTGGAGATTATCTGGCGAATGCAGTCTGTGGCAAGATATAAATTCATATAAATTCATGCTAAAGTACACCATCCGCCAGTTTTAAGGCGATACGTTTGCATACATTGAACGTTAAAAAATAGTTTATACAACTGGAAAACAATTGTTTGGGGTACAGCAGACATACCCTCGTGACTTCAAAAAATATGATTAATATCAAACTCGTTATTTTTTGTTAACAAAAGATTGTAAGAGAAAGTTTTGATACATTAAAAAAAAATTTGTTTCATAAGTTCATTTTTTACCTTTTTATATATTTTTTTTCGTTCACATGACCCTTTAACACGATTAAGCGGACATACTACCTTGAGAGAAAAACAACCTGCAGACGATAGCCCTGCGCCGAATTCTTGAAATAAGTCACTTAACATACAAAAACTTCATTAAGCTGATGGCTATGTTAAAAAAGCGCGTTTTATATATCCGTAAAAAAACTACAACGGAAAAGGCTGAAGAACGGACAGTGATACATGGTTTGAACTCTGTTAATTAATATTGTGTTATGGTTGATGACACTTGTTTAGGTGAACAAAGTGAAAGCATACTCCGAAAACGTCATGTTGTTAAGATTAAGGAACGGTTATGAATCGGGACTTTTTACTTCGCCGATGGCCTAGCTGAAATAATAAAACTCGTTGCTTATTTATACATTTGCTTTACATACATTAGTTCGTTTTCACGTATTTGAGGTCCGAATCGTTGTTGTTTAAATGAAAAACAAAACAACTAATTTCACCAATAAACCCCACAATATACTGATATTAAAAGGACGTGTTGAGAGAATTTTGGAAAAAAACAACGCAATTGCAAAAAAAGTATTTACAATTTAATATTTACAACAATTTAAAATGGTTATAATAACAAGGTTAACAATCTTGACCTTAGTTCGAACTTTTTTTTATATAAGCTAACGCGTTACCACTGCGTCACGCCGGCATTTTAATATGGATGGTCGTTTATACTTTATGTCGGTTATACATGTTTTTGCTTATTAATCGACGAGCAGCGTTTTTAACGCTTGATTTTGTTCCGATTTCGATTGTAAATTTCAATAAACACATACATATTTTTATTTTACTTCGAACAAGTCCCTTAAAAGTAGATTGTATGAATGAACATATGGAGATCTGCATATACATAATTATTGTTAACCCCGCTTCCCAAATGGCCAAGAGAACAATTTAGCTACATGAAATTTATGTGAAGGTTTGATAACCCTATATATTGTTTTCATTTAGAACTTGCTACTTTTATTCACTATTTGAGCAAGCATTTACAGCCGGTAGTAAATCAAAGTTTACAGAGGGTATAGATCTTTCAAGACAAACAATGCCCGCTATGCAAACTATTCAAAACTGTTTGATTTCGAAAGGTAACAATCGAGAGATATTTACCAGTTGTAAACCATAAACAAAACGCTTGCAAGCCTCGAAAGCTAATCCAATGGCCACACGTGAAGAATTGGAGACCAACATCGTTGCTGTGATTTATTACAATGCCCGCGTCTTGAGCGATTTTAAATCCGAACAGTCAGTTTATAATTTATTACATTTTGTTTAACCCGACACACATTTAGTGACGAATTACCGTTCTTAACCGACACATTCTTCCATTTCGCTTTAGCTATCAAACAGAATTTGTTATATACTTACGATGAAAAACGAATAACAAATATTTTATTTTTTTTATCAATTACAAATGGTACATGCGCCCATTTCGCTTTAGTTGTCAAGCTCTGAACTTTACTTACTACGAAAAACGACGAGTAAACTGTGAAGTTTTTTGTTAATGATAAAACTTCCTGTCGACCTTTCTCAAGACTCTATACCTCGTTTTTCCGACCTAATAATGATAAATGTCGACTTTAGCAATAGCGACAGCTTTTGAGTCGGTAACATTTATGAGTAGGACAATAAATAAAACGGATTCAGTTGCAAAGAAAAATATAGTTTAAATGAAGCTATAAAACCTTCAGTAACAGCGAGTAGTCTAACTGGATTTGATTGAATTGAATGACGAATGCTGAGCCGGTGTTACTTTTTCGTTTATCAACTGTAACTGACAAATTCAACTGACTCTGCAAGTTTGCTTTATTTGCACTAACTACAATGACAATTTTTGTAATGAATGCTCCACGAAAATTGCCAATATTCTATAACAAGTGTTCAAATTCTCACTTTCGTTCAGCACCAGCCCATTGCTTTTTGGGGTTTAAAAAATCAACATGCTTGTCACACAATATTTCGATTTCGCGGTTGTCAAATCGAATCCTCGTGTTTTAATAGCTTTTCAATTCCCTTCTCATTCCATTTTTCTCATAAACACATAATTCTGTCATTGACATTCGGGTAATTATTAACGATACAGATCAGGAATTTACAATTAGAGTGAATTGCCATCGTCATGCAATCAAACTTTAAAGTACCGCTTAAGAATTTTATTCCAACTTTTGTTACGTTTTACGACAAGTTGACAGTCGTAAAAATCATTCCGAGCTTATGTCAAGTTTTTTATGATTTAAATCTCAGCCCTTCTCTAAATGCAATGTAGCCGACTTTTGCAACTGTAAGGGGACATTTGAAATGAATGACTAATTTATTTATTATTTTTTTGGTCGTGCCAGTTTCCTCTAGTATTCGGTACAATTCACTTCATTTGAAAAGGATTTAGCATGAACAATTCTGTAACATTTGATTTTGTTTTGAATGGTTCAGAATACATGATAATTATGTAATAAAACAATTTTATGAAGGCGCATTTGCTTATAGATAACACATTAGTATAATATGGTATCCTGTGATCCTGGGAAAATTAAAGTGATTTAACAGTATTTGAAAGTATCAAGAGTATCAAATCATATGTATCTAATAGTAAGCTATTTGTCTTATTTTTCCTCCGCTGGTTTTGATAGGCTTCTTTTTATCGTACAGGGTAATAAAACCAAGGAAATTGCAGGAAACCGATTTACTGTCCTCAATTAATCGACGACCTTCATTTTCCAACGGATGATGTCCATACAATGGACATGGACTATAAAATGTAGGAACAGTAATGCTAATATTTTATTGCAATCACAAGCACACCCGTAACGTTTGGCGTTTTCGCCTGTTTTGACATTGATAGCTTTGACATTGTCAGAGGATCGTTGGCATTGTCATTCGAACCTCTTTCCTTCGGTTAAAACTAGCATAAAATTGTTGTCGGAGCCTTCAGATATATTTATTTTTCACTGTATCTTAATTGCTAAGCAACGAAAGATGAAGTAAGATAAGACGCTTTCAAACGGCTCATGAAATTTCTGTAAATGACCGTTAGACAAATTGATACTATTTATTTGTACAAGCACTAATAATATCAATACATGTTAACTGAAATTTTAATTTAATGATTTAAATACATATAATTAGAAAATTAGAACCACAGTAGAACGGTAATTTGGTGATTTCCATCTAATTGCTAGATTTCGTGTTACGAAATGCTTCGCGCACGAAGACAAAAAGACCACGTTGATTAATATTTGAAATCTCCGTAGGGTTTACCGCGATGGAAATTAATTTGAAACTACATATAAATAAATTACAGTAACCGAAAATCGCACGTTAAGAAACACTTTTCCCCGCAGGTATATTTAGTTCGACCATCTGCGCACATTCATTCACTCGTACGTTAATATGTGCAATAAAACCCAGGATCAGATTCTCGTTTTTATTGCCGTCCTATAATGGACAGGTGCGATACGTAGTGTATGAATAACAATCTGAATATGCTCGGTTTTTGTTGTCCATCCGACCCTCTCTCCCTCTCACTATCGTATACAAAGTTGACAGATTCCGACAATGTTGAACGTACATCGGATACAATGCATTTCGAATATATTATAATGTATTAAGACATCGTTAAATGTATATACATGTAGATGATGGTATGATGGCGGCAACTGAAAACAAGAAGTCCAATTTATGTGACAGATTAAGTACACGAGATTTATACAGCAGCATGTAATGAAAACACGCATGCATAATACGTCAAGTTAACTGTGAATATTGTCGGAACATCAATTGGACCGCAACAAATGTATGGCAAGTAGTGAGTGCATTATAATCGGTAAAAAAATGACATAAATTTCATTGAAATGATGGGAATTTCATTGAAAAAAAATCAACGACCACATATCAATCATATTGTTTTTCTTGCATTGTCAATCAACAACAATAAGTACCAATTACTGCAGTAAAATGGAATATCAACACTCCACAATGAACTGGACCGATCATAGTGAAACAAGTTATTTGACTGCAAATAACAAATTGTATTTTAGGGAAAGTCCTGATGCTGTATTGCACTAATTGATATACATACATGCGCGTTGTTATTGTTCGCAGCGCATGGCAAGAATATATAATATATGTATTAAAATGGCAGACGGAAAAACCGTGTTACTGATTTAAAATGTTCAAAAACAAATAATAGCTGCATTGAATGCAAAACATACAACAACAACAACAACAACATCAACAAAGTGTTCGAAAGTTAATAAGTGCCTCTTTAAAAAGACTTCGTTGACAAGTAAATACAACGCTCTCTTATTACGTGTCCCTGTCAATTAGAATCAAATAAACCAGGACAAATTGGAAAAAAATACTAAATACAAAGACCTCATTGATTGTATGTCACAGACAGTCAAGTCTTGTGCTCGAGATGCCGGCATTGTGAAGGAGAAAGGATGTGTTCCCTGATAACATGTGACAATATCAATGATATCGGTAATGACATCTTAGGTGGCAGCCGGTGCTAACGCTTTTACAGAATGTTCAGGTTTTGTTCTGATTGTTTCGTTTTCATCCTTATTTGCTAATATGCTTTTTTGAAAAGCTAAGTTATATTGTATTTAATCATTAGTTTTAAACTTATTTAACCGGAACTGTTGTGTGTTGCATCACTTTGTTTTGAACAAAACACAGTGAATAACTGACAATTAATACACACTTAAACGAAAGTGACATTAATGCTCATGCTGAGTACAATCCGGCGACGCATGAAAAATGAGAAAATACGAATCAGAAAAGCTGTTAAATACATTTACAACGGATAGCAATATAAACAAAATAACACAAAATACAGTTTAAAGAGAACAGTTCTCGCCCAATTGATTAATCACACCGCAAAGAATCGTGTTCATGTGTCTCTAATTTGTAAATAAGTTAAACTAGAGTATGTTCTGCTAGATCAGTATTGATACATTGTGATAATATAAACTGATATAAAGCAGTTTTGTTTCATTAATTTTTAGATTTTTCTTGTTACTAGACTCGTCTTAGCTTTCGATGGCACATTTTCGCCTAAATTAAACTTCCGATGGCATTAAACCGTATTGTATGAGATGGATTCTCTTTTCTTGTTTATTCGAATTCACTTAACGTGTGATTTTGCAGATATATTGTATTTCAGCACACCTCTTCACTCTTTCACTCCGAGGATGTTGTTATTCATTCACAACAGTTACATTTTATTTTATAGTCTATGAAAGATGGGAAGACAGATCAAACATCGGCAACGTTTGCTGCATAATCCGTTTCGTCACTTCACTTAAAACTCACAATCTATTGCATATGTTTAATAAACAACAAGTGTTTCTCTGTATGACATTTGCGTTTATCGTTTTGTTTCAAATAACTCGCGAAGTTTAATCCATGTTAGAGTGACAATTTTCTTGATGAATCACCATGAATAAATTGAGGTATGTAAGCAAATAGAACGAAGATTGTAATGGAACCTCGTTAGGTTTTAGTTTAACATAATTTAAAAGATTTAACCGAACGAATTACATTACCATTGTAGAGCTAACACTTTATTCGCCTATTTTCTGTTCTGATTAAAACATGAATTTATTCATAAAACATGAACACGTATAGCAATAATTTTTCGAACTCTGTTCTTGCATCATAAAACGAATTTTTAATACTTTTTTCTACCAATAAACGAAAAGGTATTTCTTAATGCATCAGAATGGCAAGCCATTGATTTTAAAACGTGTGTTTTCGTGTTTTGATGAGTAACCTTTTTACGATGTACAAAAGAGTCTAGCGATTTTTTAGCCCCTGCTCTCTGGACATCTCTGACAATTATGACATTGAACATCTCTGTGAATGATGACGTCGGACATCTCTGAACACGATGACGTCGGACATCTTTGAGCATGATGACGTCATTTCCGTGAAATATCGAATTCATAAAGCCTCTGCGTACCTACTCTAATCTTCTTGAAATGTTGTTCTGCATGAATGCAGTACTCTAAATGCAAAAGTTTAATCCTAACACCTCACAAGTAAATATAAAATGTTTAAATTAAAGAAGAAACATGATTTGTCGACCATCATGTTTCCTCTCCAGTTTTATCATTTTGTTTTCAGGTTATAAAATGTGTCTACTCGCAACACTTTGAGAAAATTAATGCAAGCGCATGCCTCTCGAATTTTTATTGTGATCTATGACCGCGATATAAAAGTGACAATTGTCACCACAAACGTCAGCCACCATGTCAAGGAACCGGTGGTTTGTCATCATGTTTAAGATAATATTTCATCGCCAATCATTAGGTTACGTCATTTTATGGTAATTAATTGGTTCGATAATTAGATCGTAAACTTATACATATCAAGAAAAACAAAACGTTCTCGTTTTTTAAAACATGTTGTTCCTGATACCTATGACTATCTTAAGCGCACACACATTAACATTTAAATAAAGATGGAATGTGATTTTTAAAACAAGATAATTAATTGCTTGAATGCATCATTTGATTGACATCAAATGCATTAAGATAAATGTATCATAAAACGATTATGATAAATGAAATACTATTATCATACAAAATTGCTATAATGTATTGTTTTTAATTCAAACTACTGCTGTTTGTACAATGAAAACTAATTTGATTTTAATTAGAAAATATTCAAACTGAACCAAACAACATATATGTTCCTCATTTAGACATAAATATATTAAAATGATTATAAAGACGTTTCTGTTATAGTTTAATTGTAAGTCAAATTGAACACAAAGGATTATGTGATACGTGATAAAAAGCAATACATATGATACTGAACCGCATCACTCTTAATTAAATGAAACGGGATTTCATAGAGATGCAGCAAATAAAAGTTCCTTGTAAAATAACATCTCCTTTGTACAATCCCGCACTGGAAATCCATTACATATATGAAACAGACATGGCTTATTTGCGAAGAGGCAAAACTGCAATATTAAACGTTAATTACTAAACCTGCTTGTCTTTCCGGATTATCGAATCTGTGCAAGACAAAGCCGTTTCTGTTTTCGCAGGCGGTATCAAACGCTGTTCGTATGTCTACAGGCATTATCCTGATCTCAATTGCAAAGTTGTGGCTGGAACAACAAACATAGCGTCAGTGTTAGATGTAGTAAGAAACAGGTGCGCGGCTTAACTTTACAATTATTTTTTATATATAATATTATCTTTAACAAGTTAGGTAAACCTAGTGAGGGTGGTATTGTTTTAATTACTCAAAGGTGACGATGGATGAATTGGAAACCACGAGCCTAGGTGTTTCGCGTATTTCAAAAACAATCGATTACGTTTGAGAGAACGGTTATGTGTTTCTGGCGCACTAATTGACCGTCGGTTGTACCTCAAGCTAATTAGCTGAATGATTAACGATCAAGTGTACGTTTAATGGGTCTGGATTACGAAACGTTTCTGTAACTACCTGGTCCCGTGTAGAAAGTGTCCTAATTGGTTTTTGACAGATTAGGTTTAAAGTGCTGGTATACAAAATGTTAATTGGGACTGATTTAATCAATTTCAAATCTATGTGTGACGTTAAAGTTATTGAAACGAACAAACATACATATATAAGTTTCACTCTTTCGACTATTTGCATATAGGCACACTTCAATTGAACTAAATCGCTCAATAATGTGTCATAATGTTTTGGAATTAAATGATGAGTTGTACGTTGCCTATTTACAATAATAATGATTTTCGTACATCGAAATTGATTGACTTTTTGTATTTTCTATAAACAGTAAATGAGCAACTGAAAATTAATTAGTACAAACATATGACTTACTTAAAGTCTGTATGTCTGTGGTAGTATTTGGTTTCATAAATGGCCGAACAATGATACAAAATAAGCTTATTGTAACAGCCTAATAATATGAATGGTTTTCATGGTCATTTTTTTCATTTAATTAAACACAATTTTATGAAATTTATTTAATATTTTCATTTATTTCAAAACAATAGGGCTCTGTGTTTATCTGTTCGGTAAATGTTGATCGATTAAGCCGTTTAGCCTTTCAAGACATGCTTTTTAATATTCAAGGCTGCGTGTATATTGCACTGATAAGCTTTTTTTGTCGCTTTTTTGGCAGATTATTTCCCTTTCCACCCTTTACCAAGGCGGCAAAAGGGCTAATCTTTACCTACAGAAAATACATTAGTCTATATCCATGAATAAGCCGCGTCCTTTGAAGACTGGGGTCAATGCAATTGTCGTTAAAAGTCTGTCCATATTAGGCTGTGTAGTCCGTAAAGGCTTATCAAGGACGACACTTTCCGCTTGTATTGTACTTTTTTGTTTAAATGAAGTCTCTTCTTGCATTACGCACTGTTTTTCAAGAACGCTGATCTTATATAGTCATAATATTTGCAAATTCCAGATGCGGATCTCCGTGATGAACACGCTGACCAAGTCAAGCCTGCAGATAGACGAAGGATGGTACAAGGCGAGTGACGGGTCAAAGGTTTTTGAGCTGGATGGACCGATATTCCTGACCAAGATAGACGACACTTTGGATAACCCGTAAGTAGGAACTCTTCAAGATTGGCATCAGCATGAGTAAATAAAAGAACGCGTATAAAAGTGAGAACATTGAAGTTGGGTAGACCGATAGCCCCGACAAAAATTGACGCAATCTTGATTAACATGTAAGCATGGTTAGTGCTTTTAATAGCATTGGCATGTGATTATTTATTATCTTATTATTATTAATTGGATAGGTTTGAATACCATAACAGTTAAAATTCTGTAGCTAAATGGACAGATATTTTTGACTAAGATATCAGAAATCCTGGATAACAGTTTAAACAGTGATATGATGATAAAGTGTGGACCTGAGTGTCCTTGATTACAATTGCGTTAAAATCAGTGCTTTAACAGGTATACATATAGTTTTTGAACAAATTCCAAGATTTTCAGTTGGATCGATCGTTATTCGTTGCTAAGGCGAACATAATCAGAAATACTCTGTAAACACGAATATTTCATGAACGGACATGCATATAAAAATAACTCTTATTTTGATGCTGGATTAATAATGTTTTTTTCATGAAAATAATGTCAAGACATTGCCCTGTAAAAAAATGCCCGCTCTTTATTTTAACAAATTCAAGTCTTGTTTGTGATTATAATGGGTATACGTATTAATTGGCATAATTAAGCTCATTCATAGCCATACTTGCACAGCAATGAAAACGGATGCAATAAAATCCAAATGTTGCCATTAACAATTATCTTGCAGACGAGGATATTTTGTATGCGTTATGCAAACGTGATTAAATGCTTCTATTTGTAAAAACTTGCATACGATTAATTTGATGACTGAATTTGATTTCCAAAGAAATGTGTTTCATTTATTTGATTAATGGACCGTTTTCAATGCAAAACATTCAGTAGCCTGGTAAAGTTTAATATGTAGAAAACTAGAGTTTTCATTGCTTTTAAATCTATCTTTTATAACTCGCTTTTCATGTTTTTGGGCTCCGATCAGCATAAACAAGACAAAGATTTAAAAAGCGTCAAATTGTCAGAAAAGCCTTTGTTGCAGAGAGATAGTCAGACTAAATACAACAACAAAGATAAACAGAATGATAAAATAACACGACGAAATCCGCCATATGCTGTTCGAAATAAAATCGAAACAACCGAGCAGGTTTACGGAAACCAGGAAAGGGCCTTCCCGACCAAAACAGAATCCATGTACAGCAAAGCAATTGTAAAAGCAGGATTTGAATACAATAACGAAATTGAGCTTTCTAAGAATAACCACGACAAAGGGAAGACAGCCAAACAGAGTAACCAAGATGAGATTAAACCGATGTGGAACCTGCAAACGTACGAAGGCATTGTTGACGCCCTCACTAGTGGTCATAAGGTCTATTTTACCGCAAAAACAAAACACTGTACACAGACAAAAGGGACAAGCAGAGACAAAACTGTAATCGGAGACTATTTGAACATATTTGAGATTCATCGTGATTATTCGCACAAGCAACCAAACAAATACATCCAGTTTTCACTGCGTCGTACGGAGCATAATCCTCGAAAAGGTTTGTGAACGTTTGTGACGTATACTTAGTGTGTTTTAAACAGTTAGCATTGTGTCCGCTGTTTTTTGTGTGAAGACAATATGCAAAATATTCCGTGTCAATGCGGCATGTGAGGGTATTCGTCACGTCAGTGACAATGTTCTAGTTATTTTTTATGTGAGTGTGGTAGCAACGAATAATTAATCGCTTGTATTCATTTATTTTATTTGGAATAGCTTCACACCAGAAAATGACATCACTTTCATAATCCAGAGTTCCTGTGATGAAGGTGGTCACTAACTATGGTAACCTTATTGCAGGATTCTTTGACGTTGTTAAGGACATCACCACACATCGGAATGGAACAGTCCTCATTCGGGCGGCATATTTGGACGAGGACAAGACAGTGTACAGACACTTCTCGCAGGAGTGTCAGCTCTTTATATCCGATACAAATTAAGGACAGATAAAACAATAAGCTGAATAACAAACAATCCATGTCATTCTAGTTCACATTGTCTTGAAGAAACGTATTCATTTAGGGTAATTAGATATAGTCAAGAGACGTTCATCAAAACTGCTTCATCCTAAGTTCGGCTTTTATAAAAACACATTTTTGAGACCAGTGTTGTTTAGAATGTGTAGAGTTAAAACTAAAAACAAGTGTTACATTTAATTAATATTTTGAATCAGGTAGTTTATAACCAGGCTTGGTCTAAATAAATCATTCATAACACGCATAGACACACATGCAATATACTGTTAATATTTCTGGGTACATAGATGACATGCATTTATAAGGAATTCGTGTTTGCATATTTGACCCGGTCTGAAACCTGTCAATTTTCTTAAAAGGCCCAAGTGGTATGCGTACGGGTCAATTTATTTAACGTTCCTTGGCGTTCTAAATGCTAACATCAAGATTGGAAGGCGTAACGTAGATTTGTAAAAGATACACAAGTGCAAAGCAATTTTGCTAAATGGCTCAAACTACCACTTTGCAAACATCGGTCACTTTATCATTTTAAAACACTGACATTTATTGTAAACTGATACGTTGGCCAATTAAATTTCCGGTCTGTGTCCGGAATTCTCCTTTCTAAATAAACAGATGACAACATTTCTCGACACACTGGTGTTTAAATGACCTCACTTTCTTTGCATTATTTACATTGAATATCATTTAAACACAATTTATAATAATAAGATAAGAATGAACGTGATTCTAATGTCAGTACTGATATCTATTTTGTTTTCATCGCTAATTAAATCACGTTTGAGTTACACTTTAAACATAAAAAAGTATCGTATAACTATTCTTTAATTTTGGAATGACATTTTCCGCGGCGAAAAAATTCAACCGATAATGCAAATACTTATTTCCAATTAAGTATTACCAAACTTATTACCTATGATATCTGTAATTTATTTTCTAAGAAACTTACAAAAAAATCAGGGTACCATATAAATAAATGGTCAGATGAAACATGTCAGATAGGTAAAGAAACGGGTGTGCCTTATTCTCACACAGATGTACATACTGTTGCAAATAAATAGAGTCGCGTTCTTAGAAAACTGGGCATAATGCATGTGCGTTAAGTGTCGTTCCAGATTAGCCTATGCAGCCCACACAGGCTAATCAGGGACGACACTTTTCGCCTGAATTGGATTTTTGCTAAGAAGAGACTTAATTTTAACGAAAAATGTAATGAAAGCGGAAAGTGTCATCCCTAATTAGCCTGTGCGGATTGCAGAGTCTAATCTGGGACGACACTTTACGCACATGCATTATGCCCAATTTTCCAAGAACAATACACAATAGATCATTCAACCACGTGCGTTAGATATGCCAACACCGCTCGCGGCAGGACACCTGTCTGTGCGATGAAAACGAACTGAATGTGCAAAACGATCCTTAATTGAATTGTTTGAAACACCTTGAAGCACATAAAGAAGCCGAGAGGTCCTTGTTTGTACATTATCAATTAGATGATTTACTGTAATTTCGCGAAAACTGTCACGGGTTTTTGTATCAATGCTATATAAATTGCAAATAACCTTACTTAAATGAATTACACTCCATGCTCCGGAGCTCGTCGGTCATTTTGAGGAAACTGTTACGGGCATTTCGCGGAAAGTGCTACAGGTTTTTGAATCAATGTTTTATAGATTGCAAATAACCTATCCTAAGTGAATTGCACTCCATGCTCCGGATCTCGTTGGGCATTCACCTCGAAAGCAATATATAGACCATTTTTCTTGAATTGAAAAACAATTTGTAAGAGCATTTGTCCAAAGTATATCTTTCCCGGGTGCGAAACTTGGTGATGTCAGGATATGATAACCCAAACTAGGTCACTAGGTCAATTTCAACAAAAAAGTTAGTTAACACATTTCATGTCACCAATATGGACAAATAGTGATGAAACTGTTTGAGAAATATGTTAAATTGTGAACAATTTGTTCGCATTAGCTAATCCCTCATTACATATACTAATATAGTTGTTTTCTTTTAAATAGGCATTTAAATTGCGTTTACAGGAAGGTGATGTGAAGTTTTTCATCGACACCTTTCGGGACATGTCGGAGGTGAACCGGAACAAACCCTTACTGGCCTCCCTTCAAGCCGGAAACATGTTCCGCGTTTTCACGGAACTTTACAAGTGTAGAGGGGGCCAGGGGGATCAGGTTGTGATTGGAGGGGAAATCAGAGGTAGGGATGTAAACTGCGCTTTGGACTTGAACGTAAAAAAATAGATCCTTTAAAAGCTAAATATAGACATGAAATTGTAATTTTATATTTAGTTTGCAAATAAAAAATAACATTTGTGCATACACACATCACATTTTCTACATTTAAGGGACAACACTTTTCGCCTAGACTTGATTTCCGTTTTGAAAACACCTCCTTTGAAAGAAACACGTGGAAAGTCTCGTCCTTTATTAGCCTGTATGTACTGCACAGACTTATCTGGTATCATATTAACGCACATGCAAAAGTCCTCATATATAGAATCATTTAAGTATACACATATGAACCAGTATAAAAACGTCGCTTTTGAACGATGTTTTATAGAAAATATTGTGATAAACTTCTGTAATCTTAAAAAGATGTATCTTTTTTAATTTTGCTGTAGTATTGGTTTTTAATTTTACGTAAAACCCATTTCGACACATTAGGCCGAATAAGTCAATTACATTTATCTCGATGTCAGCTCTTTCGCAAACCCTTAAATGGTTTTATTGAACGGTATAAATTTGCCGCTTCAAAAATGCTTCACAAACATCAAAACAATGTATTGCTCGTTCACATCGTATCCCCTCTAATTGCACGATTGCTATGTCATAAATCCAGCATAAAATGGGGGCAAGAATCTTAATGACACCTATTTTAAAGATGATGAACCGCTTAATTTCAAGGGCAGTAGCATGTGAACATCCTCTCTTGTTTTTCTCCATAGTTGTATGTAGGGACACACGATTATCATGGTTGAAAACCAAAACGAAAACCTAAATCCAATTTTGCTTGTATTCTATATGTTTTATTTGTCCCCTACCAGTTTGACCGGAGGGGACATATGGTTTGCGCTCTGTGTGTCTGCCTGTCTGTCAGTCCGTCACACTTTTCTGCATCCTGCGATAACTTTTAAAGTTCTTCATATTTTTCATGAAACTTGAAACATGGATGAAATATGGTAATATGGATATTATGCAAGTCATTTCATTTTGTTCTTACAAGACAAGACACATATTTATTCAGACTTGCACAGTGTACAACGTCTAAACACTCGATATTACCCATTCAATTATGTCACAGAGATAAACATAGTAATAATATAAACATAAGCAGCATCGTATATTGTTACTAAAATACTAGCTAAAACACTTATTATATATTGGTGATAACTTTTTGAAGTTAGGTAACAAAATTATAAATATTGTAACAAGTGTTCAAATTCTCACTTTCGTTTAGCACCAGCACATTGCTTTTTGCGGTTTAAAAACAATATGTTTGCCAAACAATAATTCCATTTCTCGGTTTTCAAATCGAATCCTCATGTTTGTATACAGCTATTCGATTCCAGTCTCATTCCATTTTTCTCATGAACGCATATAAATCTGTCATTTACATTCTGTCATTTACATTCGGGTAATTATTAACGATACAGATCAGGAAGTTACAATAAGAGTGAACTGCCATCGTCATGCAATCACACATTTAAAAGTACCTCTTAAGAATTTTATTCCAACTTTTGTTACGTTTTACGACAAGTTGACAGTCGTAAAAATCATTCCGAGTTCAAATTTTATGACTGAAATCTCAGACCTTTTGTAAATTCATGTTTTGAAACTGTAAGGGGACAATTGAATGATTGATTCAGTTTATTATTATTTTGTTTGTCGCTCCAGTTTTCTGTAGAATTCGGTACTATTCACTTCCTTTGATAAGGATTTAGCAAGAAACTATTCTGTTACATTTGATTTTGTTTTTAGCTTTAAAATGTTCAAAATGCATTATCAATGAAAGGACAGATCTGTTAAGAATGGTTCAGAATGCATTATTACTTTGCAATCAAACGATTGTATGAAAATGCATTTGCTTATAGATAACACATTAGTATAATATGGTAACATGGGATACTTAGCAAAATCAAGCAGTATTTTACAGGATCAAGAGTATCCAACTTTCCTCCGCTGGATTTGACAGGCTTCATTTCGTCGTGCATTGTTACAAAACCAAGACAATTGCAGGGAAGAAATTTAATGATCTTAATAAATCCTCGAACTTCATTTTCCATCGGATGATGTCCGTGAACTATGAAATGTAGGAACAGTAACGCTGATATTTAATTGCAACCACGAACACACCTGTAACGTTTGGCGTTTGCGACTGTATTAACATTGATAGCTTTGACATGGTCAGAGTATTGTTGGCATTGCCATTCAAACATCGTTTCTTCGGTGAAACCTAGCATAATATTGATATATTTATTTTTAATGGTATGTTAACTGCTTAGCAACAAAAGTTGATAGATTCCGACAATGTTGAATTTACAGCGGATGCAATGCATTTCGAATATATTATAATGTATTAAGACATCGTTAAATGTATACACATGTAGATGATGGTATGATGGTAGCAACTGAAAACAAGAAGTCAAATTAATATGACAGATTAAGTACAAGAGATTAATACAGCAGCATGTCATGAAATCACGCATGCATTATACGTGAGGTTAACTGTGAATATTATCTTAGCATCAATTAGACCGCAACAAATGTATGGCAAGTAGTAAGTGCATTATAATCGGTGAAATAATGACATAAATTTGATTGAAGTTATGGGAATTTGATAGAAAACAAATAAACGACCACCTATCAATCATATTGTATTTCTTGCGTTGTCAATCAACAACAACAAGTACCAATTACCGCAGTATGAGGGAATTTCAACACTCCACAATGAACTGGAACGATCATAGTTAAACAAGTTTTTTCATACTGCAAATTACAAAATGTATTTTAGGGAAAGTCCTGATGCTGTATTGCACTGATTGAAATACAGTGAAGAGCGGTGTAATTGTTCGTAGCGTATGTCAATAATATACAATATCTGTATTAAAATGGCAGACGGGAAAACCGTGTAACTGATTTCCAATGTTCAAATACAAATAATAGCTGTATTGAATGCAAAACAAACAAGAACAACACCAAAGTGTTCGAACGTTGATAAGTGCCCCTTTAAGAAAGGCTTCGTTGACATTTTTGTGTAACTGAAGTAAATACAATACACTCGTATTACATGTCCCTATCAATTAGAATCGAATAAACCAGGATAAATTGGATAATACTAAATACAAAGACCTGCTTGATTGTATGTTACAGACAGTCAAGTCTCGTGTTCGAGATGCCCTCATTGTAAAGGAGAAAGGGTGTATTCCCTGATAACATGTGACAATATCAATGATATCGGTAATGACATCTTAGGTTGGAGTCGGTGCTAACGCTTTTGCTGCAATAATTTTCAGGTTTTGTTTCGTTTTCATCCTTATTTGATTGCATGCTATTTTGAAAAGCTTATTTATATTGTATTTAATCATTAGTTCTGAACTTATTTAACCGAAGTTGTTGTGTGTGGCATACATTGTATTGGACTAAGCAAAGTGAAGAACTGACAATTAATACACACTTGAACGAAATTGACATTAATGCTCATGCCATGTACATAACGGCGACGCATGAAAAATGAGATCCTACAATACGGTAAGTCCATTTAGTTGAATGAGGGCGAACAATGTGCCATCGAAAGCTTAGATGAGTCTAGTAAAAAGTAAAATCTAAAAATTAATTATACAACACTGCATTGTATCAGTTTTTTTATCAAAATGTATCAATATTGATCTAGCAGGACATACTCAATTTTAACTTATTTACAAATTAGGGACACATGAACACGATTCTTTGCGGTGTAATTAATCAATAGGGCGAGAACTGTTCTGTTTTAACTGTATTTTTGTGTTATTTTGTTTATATTGCTACCGTTTAAAATGTATTCAACATATTTTCTGGAAGGCGGATTCTCTTTTCTTGGTTATTCAAATTGATTAAACATGAAATTTATTTAGCAGATAAATTGTTTCTAGTATTTTAGCACACTCCTTCATTTCAAGCAAGTAACATTGTGCGCATAGCTCTGACTCGAGATGTAAGAAAAGAAATAATATTAAATGAGGCCTTTGCTACAAAACGTTTCACATTTGACATGCACCGAGGACGTTGAAATTAATTCACAACAGTTTCATTTTGTTTTATAGATTATGAAAGATGGGAACACAGATCAAACATCGAGAACGTTTGCTGCGTAATTTAAAAAGTATTTCGTCACCTAAAACTCACAATATATTGCACATGTTTAATAAACAACAAGTGTTTCCCTGTATGACATTTGCGTTTATCGTTTTGTTTGAAATAACTCGCGAAGTTTAATCCATGTTAGAGCGACACTTTTCTTGATGAATCACCATGAATAAATTGAGGTATGTAAGCAAATAGAACGAAGATTGTAATTGAACCTGTAAGCTGTTATTTTAACATAATTTAAAAGATTTAACTGAACGAATAACATACATTGTAGAGTAAACACCTTATTCTCCCTTTTTTCTGTTATGATTAAAATATGAATATATTCATAAAACATGAAGACTTATAGCAATAATTTTCCGAAAACTGTTCTTGCATCACAAAACCAATTTGTAATACTTTATTCTATCAGTAAACGAAAAGGTATTTTTTTAATGCATCAGACTGGCTTGCCATTGATTTTAATAAAGTTTGGTATCTTGTTTCGATGAGTAACCTTACTACGATGTACAATGGAGTCTAGCGTTTTTGCGCATGTTTTCTGGATATCTCTGAGAATGATGACGTCATTTCTGTAAACTATCTAATTCATAAAGCATCTGCGTAGCTACTCTTATCTTCATGAAATGTTGGTCTGCATGAAGGCAGTACTCTAAATGTAAAAGTTTAATCTTAACATCTCACAAGTAAATTAAATGTGTTTAAATTAAAGAATAAACATGATTTGTCGACCTTCATGTTTTCTCTCTAGTTTTATCGTTTTGTTTTCATGTAATAAACTGTGTGTCTACTCGGAACACTTTGAGAAAATTAATGCAAGCGCATGCTTCTCGAATTGTTATAGTGATCTATGACCGCGATATAAAAGTGACAAATGTCACTACAAACGTCAGCCACCATGTCAAGAAACCGGTGGTTTGTCATCATGTTTAAGATAATATTTCATCGCCAATTATTCGGTTACGTCATTTTATGGTAATTAATTGGTTCGATAATTAGATCGTACACTTATACATTTCAAGAAAAATAAAACGTTCTTGTTTTTAAAAACATTTTGTTCCTGATACTTATGTCTATCTTAAGCACACACACATTTTAAAATACAATTACATTTAAATAAAGATGGAATGTGATTTATAAAACAAGATAATTAATTGCTTGAATGCATCATTTGATTGACACCAAATGCATGAAGACAAATGCAAAATAAAATGATTATGATAAATGAAATACTATGATCATTAAAAATTGCTATAATTTATTGCTTTTAATTCAAATAACTGCTGTTTGTTAAATGCAGTCTTACTTGATTTTAATTAGAAAATATTCAACGTGCACTAAACAACACATATATTCCTCATTTAGACAAAAAATATATAAAAATTATTATAAAGACGATTCTGTAATATTTTACTTGTAAGCCAGGTAGACCATGTGATACGCGATAAAGAGCAATACGTATATGATACTGAACTGCATAACTCCTAATTAAATGAAACGGGATTTCATAGAGATTCAGCAATTAAACGTTCTTCGTAAAATAACATCTCCTTTGTACACACCCTCACTGGAAATTCATTACATAAAGGAAACAGACATGGCTACTTTGTGCAGGAGCACAACTGCAATATTAAACGTTAATAACTAAACCCGCTTGCATATCCGGATTATCGAATCTTTGCGAGACAAAGCCGTTTCTGTTTTCGCAGGCGGTATCAAACGCTCATCGTATGTCTACAGGCATTATCCTAATCTCAATAGCAAAGTTGTGGCTGAAACAACAAACAAAGCGCCAGTGTCAGATGTAGTAAGAAACAGGTGCGCGGCTGAACTTTTCAATTATTTTTTATATAATATTATTTCTAACAGATTAGGTAAACCTAGTGAGGGCGGTATAGTTTTTATGACTCAAAGGTGACGATGGATAAATTGGGAACCACGAGCCCAGGTGTGTTGCGTCTTTCAAAAACAATCGAAATGTTTTAGCGCAATAGATTATCGTATTGTATAGCTTTGATTACGTTTGAGAGGGGGGAATAAACGGTAAATGTGTTTCTGGCGCTCTAATTGACCGTCGGTTGTACCTCAAGCTAATTAGCTGAATGATTAACGATCAAGTGTACGTTTAATGGGTATGAAACACGAAACGTTTTTGCAGCTACCTGGTCCCTTGTAAAAAGTGTCCTAATTGGATTTTGACAGATTAGATTTGAAGTGCTGGTATACAAAATGTTAAATTGGACAAAGAATCAATTTCAATTCTATGTATGAGGTTAAATTTATTAAAATGTATAAACCAACCAATATAAGTTTCACTCGTTCGACTATTTGAATATAAAAGGCACACTTCAATTGAACTTAATCGTTCAATAATTGTTATGCCCCCCACCACTATAGTGGCGGACATATTGTTTTGCCCTGTCTGTTGATTTGTGTGTTTATTTGCTTGTTTGTTTGCCCCAACTTTAACATTTGCAATAACTTTTGCAATATTGAAGATAGCAACTTGATATTTGGCATGCATGTGTATCTCATGAAGCTGAACATTTTGAGTGGTGAAAGGTCAAGGTCATCCTTTAAAGTCAAAGGTCAAATATATAGCTTCAAAGCGGCGCAAAAGGGGACATAGTGTTTCTGACAAACACATATCTTGTTTATAATATTTTGGAATTAAATGATGAGTTGTATATTGCTTATTACTGTGATTTTCGTACATCGAAATTGATTGAATTTTAGTTTTTTTCCATATACAGTAAATGAGCAACTGGAAAGTAATCAGTACAAACATATAACGTACTTAAAGTCTTTAGGCCTGTGGTATTTTTTAATTTAAAAAGGGGCTGAAAAATGATAAAAACTAAGCTTATGTTAACAGCCAAACAATACGAATGTGTTTTATTTTGTGACGTTTTATTCAACACAATTTAAGGCAATTTATTTAATATTTTAATTCATTACAACCTAAAATGGCTCTGCGTTCATCTGTTCGGTAAATGTTCGGTAAATGTAAATCGATTAAGCTAATTAACCTTTGAGACAAGCATTTTTATATTCAAGGCTGCATATACCAATGCTTATTGCAATGGTTAGCTCTTTTTGTCGCTTTTCGGCAGATTATTTCCCTTTTCCCCCCTTTACCAAGGTGGCAAAAGAGCTAATCCCTACATACAGAAGGAACAATTGTCTGTATCCATGAATAAGCCGCGTCCTGGGAAGACTGGGATCAATGCAATTGTCGTAAAAAGTCTCCCCATATTAAGCTGTGTGGTCCGCAAAGGTTAATCAAGGACGACACTTTTCGCTTGTATGGTACTTTTTTGTTTGAAGGAAGTCTCTTCTTGCAGTATGCTCTGTTTTTCAACAACGCTGCTTTTATAGTCGGGATATTTGCAACTTCCAGATGCGGATCTCCGTGATGAACACGCTGACCAAGTCAAGCCTGCAGATAGACGAAGGATGGTACAAGGCGAGTGACGGGTCAAAGGTTTTAGAACTGCATCGACCGATATTCCTGACCAAGATAGACGAAATCTTGGATAACCCGTAAGTAGGAACGGTTACAGATTGGATTTTGCATGAGTTAATAAAAGTAACTGTAAAGAAATTAGAACATTACACTTGGATAGACTGATATAACTGACATAAATTAACGCAGTCCTTGATCGTAAGTATGATAAGTGCTTTGTGTATCAACGGCCTGTGATTATTCCGCATTTAATGCCTCATTAAATTGACATTTGTTGAATGACCATATTAGTGAAATTTGTGTAGCATAATGGGAGTATTTTTTCCAAAATACAAGAAATCCTGGACAACAGTTTAAACAGTGACATGATGATAAAGTGCGGACCTGAGTGGGCCAGGATTACAATTCCGTTAATTAAAATCAGTGCTCTAACAGGCATATATACAGTATTTGAACAAATGCCAAGATTTTCAGTTGGATCGACCGTTATTCGTTGTTAAGGCTAACACACTCAGTAATAATCTGCAAACACGAATATTTCATGAACGGACATGCATATAAAAATAACTCTTGTTTCGATGCGGGATAAATAATTTTTTATTTCATGAAACTATTGTCAATACATTGCCTTGTAAAAAAGTATGCCCTCTCTTTACTTTCACAAATTCAAGTCTTGTTTGTGATTATAATGGGTATACGTATTAATTGGCATAATTAAGCTCATTCATAGCCATACTTTCACAGCAATGAAAACGGATGCAATAAAATCCAAATGTTGCCATTAACAATTATCTTGCAGACGCGGATTTTTTTGAATGCGTTTTGCAAACGTGATTATATGCTTCTATGTTTAAAAACATGCATACGATTAATTTGATGAATGAATTGGATTTACAATAAAATGTGTTTCATTTATTTGATTAATGGACCGTTTTCTTTGCTACTCATTCAGTAGCCTGGTAAAGATTAATCTGTGGAAAACTAGAGATTTCATTGCTTTAAATCTATCTTTTATAACTCGCTTTTCAGGTTTTTGGGCACCGATCAGCATAAACAAGACGAAGATTTAAAAAGCGTCAAATTGTCAGAAAAGCCTTTGTTGCAGAAAGATAGTCAGACTAAATACAACAACAAAGATAAACAGAATGAGAAAATAACACGACGAAATCCGCCATATGCTTCCCGAAATAAAATCGAAACATCCGAGCAGGTTTACGGATATCCAGAAAGGGCCTTCCAAACCAAAACAGAATCCCTGTACAGCAAAGCAATAGTAAAAGCAGGATTTGAATTATAACGAAATTGAGCCAAGTATAAGCACGACAAAGGGAAGACAGTTAAACAGAGTAATCAAGATGAGATTAAACCGATGTGGAACCTGCAAACGTACGAAGGCATTGTTGCACAAGCAACCAAACAAATACACCAGTTTTCACTGCGTCGTACGGAGCATGATCCTCGAAAAGGTTTGTGAACTTTTGTGACGTATATCGTTTAACAAGTAATTGTTAAACATCGCTGTTTGGGACATAACTACTTTTGAACCTTGTTTATTATATATAAGCAAGACGGTGGGCATTAATTATCTGGTTAGGGTAATAATTCAGACCTTGCTGTAAATGATTAAAACATCATTAGTTAAAAGGTAACGAATAATTAATCGCTTGTATTCATTTACTTCATGCGGAATAGCTGCATTCCAGAAAATGCCCTCACTTTCATAATTCTGAATTCCTGTAATGAAGGTGGTCACTAACTATGGTAACCTAATTGCAGGATTCTTTGACATTGTTAAGGACATCACCACACATCGGAATGGGACAGTCCTCATTCGGACGGCATATTTGGACGAGGAAAAGAAAGTGTACAGACACTTCTCGCAGGAGTGTCAGCTGTTTATATCCGATACAAAGTAAGGACAGATAAAACAATAAGCTGAATAACCAACAATCCATGTCAATCTAATGCATATTATCTTAAAGAAACGTATTCATTTAGATTAATTACAAATAGTCAAGAGACGTTCACTAAAACTGCTTCATCATTAGTTCGCCTTTTATCAAAACACATTTTTATTTTTGAGACTTGTGTTGTTTAAATTTTGTATAGTTAAAACTAAAAACAAGTGTTACATTTAAGTAATATTTTGAATCAAGTAGTTTAAAACTAGGCTTGGTCTAAATAGAACATTCATAACACGCATAGACACTCAATATATATATTGTTAATATTTCTGTGTACATAGACGACATGCATTTATAAGGAATTCGTGTTTGCATATTTGACCCGGTCTGAAACCTGTCAATTTTCTTAAAAGGCCCAAGTGGTATGCGTACGGGTCAATTTATTTAACGTTCCTTGGCGTTCTAAAGGCTAACATCAAGATTGGAAGGTTAAACGTACATTTGTAAAAGCTTAAGATACAAAAGTGCAATGCAATTTTGCTAAATCGTTGAAACTACCACTTTGCAAACATCACTTTATCAACTTTAAACACTGACATTTAAACTGATACGATGACCAATTAAATGTCTGGTTAGTGTCCGGTATTATCCTTTCTAAATAAACAGATGACAGCTAATTTACTGGACACACTGTCGTTTAAATGACGTCACTTTCTTTGCATTATTTATATTGAATCTCATTTAACTAACAACTTATATTAAGATAAGAACGATCGTGACTCTACTGTCAATACGGATATCTAATTAAATCACTTTTGAGGTACCCTTTGAACATAAAAATTATCGCATAACTATTCTTTTATTTTGGAGTGACATTCTTCGCGGCGGAAAAAAATCAACTGATGATACAAATACTTATTTCCAATTAAGTATTACAAAACTTATTAGCTATAATAACTGTATTGTATTTTCTAAGATACTTACAAAAACAGGGTACACTATGAATAAATGGTCAGATAAACCATGCCAGAAATATTAAAAAAACGCATGTTCCTTATTCTCACACAGACACATGATGTCTTGTTCTGAAAAAACTGGGCATAATGCATGTGCGTGAAGTGTCGTACCAAATTAGCCTGTGCAGTCCACACAGGCTAATCAGGGACTACACTTTCCGCTTAAACTAGATTTTCGATAAAAAGGGACTTCCTTTAAACAAAAAATACCATTAAAGCGGAAAGTGTCGTCCCTGATTAGCCTGTGCGGACTGCACAGGCTAATTTGGGACGACACTTTACGCACATGCATCAAGCTCAATTTTCTCAGAACAAGACACAAAAGATCATTCCAATACGTGCGTTAGAAATGCCATGGTCGCCCGCGGCAGGACACCTGTCTGGGCGATGAAAACGAACTGAATTTACATAACGATCCTTAATTGAATTGAACACCTTGCAACACATTTAAAGCCGAGACTTCCTTGTTTGTACATTACCAATCAGACGATTTATTGTAATTTCGCGGAAACTGTTAGGCGTTTTTGTATAAATGTTTTATAAACTGCACATACCCTATCCTCAGTGAATTGCACTCCATGCTCCGGAGCTCGCTGGGCATTTACCTCGTACGCAATCTATAGACCACCTTTCTTGAATCGGAAAACACTTTGTAAGAGCATTTGTCCAAATTATATCTCTGCCGGGTTCGAAACTGGGTGATGTGATGATATGATAACCCAAACTAGGTCACTAGGTCAATTTCAAGAAAAAAGTTAGTTTACACTCTTCATGTCAACAATATGGACAAATAATGATGACACTGTTTGAGAAATGTGTTAAATTGTGAACTATTTATTTGCAGGAGCTAAAACCCTAATAACATAAACTAATATAGTTGTTTTCTTTTAATTAGGCATTTAAATTGCGTTTACAGGAAAGGAGATGTGAAGTTTTTCATCGACCCCTATCGGGACGTGTCGGAGGTGAACCGGAACAAACCCTTACTGGCCTCCCTTCAATCCGGAAACATGTTCCGCGTTTCCACGGAACTTGACAAGTGTAGAGGGGGCCAGGGGGATCAGGTTGTGATTGGAGGGAAAATCAGAGGTAGGGATGCTGACTGCGATTTGGACTTCAACGTAAAAGAATAGATCCTTTAAAAACTAAATATACAAATGAGATGTAATTTCATATTAAGTTGGCAAATACAATGTAAAAGAGCGCATTTATGCATAACAAATCAGATTTCCTAGAGAACATCTCGAATTTATTTGTAAGGTATCAAATATAATTAGAAACGCAGTCCGCACAGGCTCATAAGTGACGACACCTTTCGCCTAGATTAGATTTCCGTTTTAAAAATATTTCCTTTAAAGGACAAACGTGGAAAGTCTCGTTCTTTATTAGCCAGAGTATACTGCACAGACTTATCTGTTATGATACAAACGCACATGCAATAAGTCCTCATTTATAAAATCATTATAGTATACACATATCAGCCAGTTTTAAAATGTCGCTTTTGAACGATGGTTTGTAGCAAATATTATGATAAACTGATGTAATTTCACATTGATGTATCTTTTTTTATTTTGCTGTAGTATTGTACTTAAAACCCATTCCGACACATTTCGGCCTAATTAGTCAATTACATTCATCTCGATATCAGATCTTTTACAAACCCTAAAACACGTTTTATTGAACGGTTTAAGCCGCTTCAAATATGCTTCAAAAACAATGTAATGCTCTTCCACATCGTATCTCCTCTAATTGTGCGATTGTTATGTCATAAATCCAGCATAACATTGGGGTTAAAATCGAAATGACACATATTTTTAAGATGGTAAACCGCTTAATTTCAAGGGCTGTAGCATGTGAACATCCTGTGTTGACTTTCTCCATAGTCGTAGGGACAAAATCTTCGCATGGTTGAAAACCAAAACGAAAACCTCAATCCAATTTAACTTGTATTCAATATGATTTATCTGAATATAGTTTGCATAAAAACTACACGACATGTAGTTTTCACGATAAAGACACCACTTTAAAAACGATAAAAACTTTGTTAAAGCAAGCATTCGTATATGGTATACCCTGATGTTGTCATTCTATGACGGCATGATATGAATAAGGTGACTTATCGTGTCGACTAAAACTATGATGGCAAGCCATTTTCACAAGAACATGACGCCCAATATTGTGTTGATTTGTCGACTTAGATCATGTCGACAAAAGATTTTTTCGGGAAAAGTCGGAAATATTCACGTCGAGTCTTTAACTTAATGTCGTTATGGCATGTAAAATTTAGAGGGAAAAACATACAAAACTATGACGACATACCATGTTATTTCACAGTATGTCGATTTAAACTAATCAGGCATGACCATATCATTGGGGTGTACCATATTTTATGACGGCATGATATGAAAAAGTTGTCATGGCGTAAAAAATAACTCATCGTGTCGACTAAAAGTATGAGGGCAAATCATTTTCACAAGAGCATGACGCCAAAAATTATGCTGATTTGTTGACTTAGATCATGTCGACCAAATATTTTTTCGGGAAAAGCCGGAAACATTTACGTCGAGACTTTAACTTAATGTCGTTATGGCGAGTGAAATTAAGAGGGAAAAACCTACAAAACTATGACGTCATACCATGTTATTTTACAGTAAGTCGATAATAACTAATCAGGCATGACCATATTATTGGGGTGTACCATATACGCTTCCGTATTAATCTGATGTACATTGCCCACAATGCCATGTTAGTTAAGCTGATATTCGCACCGTACGCTCCACACTTGACATAACCAGACGATTTAAATGAGCCTCGCTCTGTGCAAACTGGGTCTTATGCATGTGAGTAAAGTGTCGCTTCAGATTAGCCTGTGTAGTCCGCACAGGCTATTCAGGGACGACAACTTTCCCTGAACTAGATTTTTCTTTAAACGATAAAAAGCATAACAGCGGAAAGTGTCGTTGCTGATTATCCTGTGCGGACTGCACAGGCTAATCTGGGATGAAACTTTACGCACATGCACTAAACCACCTTTTCACAGTGCAAGGTCCATATTTTTTGTTAGATAACTAAAAATTAAATATCCGAATTTGCCTCAACTTTCAACAAAACAAATATTTATGAGTGTCGGAACACACATCTTGAATCATACTTTTTACCACGAAAACGTTCAAAATCACACAAGCTGAGACTTCTTTCAATTTCTGTAACACTATTGTTGTGCTTCTGGCTTCCACATGACGGTTATATCACATAAACTAATAATTAAGGAACATGTAGATACTTTGGATCGTTATACATTAAAGCTATGTGTCATTGTTACGTAATTTGACTCAAGCGATATGCAACATTAAAGAACAATCTTTTAATTAAATATATGTTACCTTCTTTTACGCTGCTCAATAATTTCAACTCCCACCATTCGGAAAACTTTCAGGACACACGCGCGGTTGTGTTGACATGCACCGCGCAACAGCCATGGATTTTTCAGATATCATAGACAGTTTATGTGTGACCCGCCCTCACTTCAGAGCTGTCGCAATACCAACCGACAATTCAAAAATCGCACGCCATCTTATCAAAACATTACAAATTATGACAAGCCAAAGCTGTCCGTGTCCAATAAATTAGGCTACTTAAGATATCTTCAAGTCTACCAGCATGTTTTTTCATATCTACACCTCGTTTCACCATAATTGCTGAACATTTATAATCTGCTCCAACATAAAAGGTTTAATTTGCACCACGCCTTTGTCGTGATTGTACACTTTATTCAATTAATATATATTAACAAATGAATGCATAATTCCTCATCAAAAGTACTATATTGCCGACAGATCTAGACTTTGAGGACCATATCTTTCTCTGCAAGACTTTGAGAACCATATCTGTCTCTGCAAACACGTCAAGGTCATTCGTAGTGCCATCTTTTCGATTTGTTTCTTTTTGCTTTCCATCGTTTTATAAAATGTCCACGACTTGTTGTACTTTGTCCAGTCGTTTAGATTGATTGGATTAAGCAACTAATACTAATACTTATACAACTACGCGTTTTTATTGACCAATAAAACATAAACGTATGACTTGCCAAGCCATACATTGCCTGACAATTGCTTACAGGGCCATTTGTATAAACAATATTCATGTGGTGAACATGTTTTTAATATACATAAGTGTGTTCTGTTACAAATATACGAACAGTTCTTTTAACAGAATAGCAATCTGTTATATAGTTTTCTATATAACGTCGTTTACCAGTTGTTCTGCTGGTGATTTTAATTCTAATACATTTAATATATTCCTACGTAGAAACTATGCAAACTATGTATGATTGTTATATCGGCATATCTAGATGTACCCAAATAAACACGGCCTACAGAACATTGTTGAAGATTCTAGCCAGCTGTACGGCGAATTTTGTTTATATTGGATGACAAGTCAAAACTTGCTACAAGCTATGTATATCTCATTAACCCTAATGATCGGGCAAATGTTCGATTAACCGATGGATAAACGATACTTTAAACAAATATTGATGCTATCTTCTATTTTCTCCCATCAGTCATTTGTGCGATTTTGTTTGAAACTGACATATACAGAACGCTGTTGGAAAGTATTATTTATTATGAAAACAGTATGAAAGTTCGTCTGTCGTACTCATTTTTAACGCTTTTATATTTGAACGATATTCATGTTAACTCTTTCTAGTAAAAACAAATTTGTGCAACTGTATTGGCCCAAAGACGGACCAATCGTTTTGTTTTGTATTGTTCTGCAGGCCCTAAAGCCGGCTTAAACCCTTAAAGTTTTGCATAGAACGTTCCAATGTGGTGATCCCATTAATAATTGCAAGCTCATAATTATTGTTCTGCTAGGATAAGAGAGGATTAGAACAAAAATTCCAATCCTTATAGAATATGTGGAGTTTCATTTTAAGCTATATTATATTACGAATTTACATTGCCGTAGTAAAGTTTGCAGGTACTGTCATGTTTTTGGACACAAACGCTGGCTTGGTATACAATCAGCAAAGAAACAAATATTAATATAACATATATTATATACATGTTATTGAGTAGCATGTCCGTTTTATCTTATCTAGTACTTCAAAATAAACTTTTGATTTTTTTATTTCATTTTTAAACACTATCGCATGACTAGACTAGGAAAGACACTACGTGATTGGTTTTAGTGAAGAAAATTTGTATTATATGTAAGAATAACGTTAAACTATTATGGTAACTACGGGCGTTAGGTCGGCAAGTAATAGAAACGACAGGCAAAATGATTAATTACTTAAGTTCAGGTAGTCAAAAACTTGTCAAAATTATGTACCAAAGTCGCGATTTTTATTGACATATTGTAGGTTCGCAAATGTATTGTCTTTCAATATGTATCTATTTGGGTAGACGATTTAAATTTACTAAAGACATGCCATGAAACGGGTCGGCCTGTATTAGAAGATAATTAACCTATCGCCTTCTTAGATTATAAAAGCTGTCAGTCACGGGCAAATTTAACGACTACACAAATTCCATACAGGTCGCCATTCACTGCGCTGAACTTATTTCGCGCTGAAATAAAACGCGCCTACTCTATATTTTAGCTTTTTTTACTGCCACTTTATAGTATAGAAAGAAATCATTTATTCTGGATTGAACTCGAGGATTTGTGAAGAGCAAAAGCTGATGAGCCGTCCAATTAGGCGCGTCCAATGGCCGAGTATTAAAGGGGTTTATAGATGATTTTTTTAGCATATACAAAAATAATGTATATGCCTGTGTTACTTACTCGAATAAATAAAAAAACATTTTCTTAAGATAGAAAAAACAATACTCGTACAATAATATTGATTTGACAAGTAGCACTAGAATTTTGCGTGCATTCGACAACTGACGATGTTGTTGTTTTTTTTCAAACGTTTTTCTCTCTAGACATTCGATACACCTCTTAACCCATCATTTACAACACCTCGTAGGATTCGTAAATAATCTCTAGTTTGCAGCACGAAAGCCATTAGGCTTCAACAAGTTGCGTTTAACATCCAGACAAGAACAATAGGTCAACACAAACGCGAAATGGGAAAGGTCTAACTGATTATTTGAAGCAGAACTGAACTGATTTTGTTTATTGTTTATCGAAGCAATATCTGATTATCCAATACAAGTGTCATTTAGTGGTTTTTTTACAACGGGCTTCGCAATGAATGACCTTACGTACGTATTCAAACGAATGTAGTCGACTGTATCAATTGTAAAATATTTTATCTTGTCAGGTTTAGATCACGATGAACATACACACCCAAAACCAAACGTTATTGAATTTGAAATACATGCTTCGCCCAGGTGTTAAGAAACAAGATAAGTGACAGTCGTTTCTAAACAATGACCATAAAAAGCCGAAATCGATTTCAGTGATTTTGAATCCATTTTGTCGCGCGATAATAACAATTCACCGACAATTAGACTCCACCGCTAAACGGCAGAAGTTTGAATCCTAGCTACACACTACCAACTACCATTTTTTAATGTATGTGTACTGAAAACATGCGCGTTCTTCTACGATTTTCTCGTCTTCTCTAACATGTGCAAGACAACGAGGAATGAAATAACATTTATATTCAAATGGAATAACACGGATAATTAGAAAATGTGCGTATCGTTGCTGAACCTAAAAAGATAACCGATCGCATACCGACTTTTCAACTTTTTAATCAATTCATTGATTGTACCCAAACTATCATTAATTAGCTGCATTTGTACGGCAATATAAAAGATCATACTCCGTACAGTGGACTAAATGTGTAATGTAACAAAACCTAAATCGAAAGCACTCGTAAAATCACTGAGCATATCTAAATCATGACGTTTACCCATTCAAACAAACTACGTTTAAATTCAGCTTTTTAAATACAAATCGCTAAGTAAGCTATAAATATATTTGAGTCGCGTTCTGAGAAAACTGGGCATGAGCATAAAGTGTCGCCCCAGATTTGCCTGTGCAGTCCGCACAGGCTAATCAGGGACGACACTTTCCGCCTAAATTGGATATTTGCTAAGAAGAGACTTCATTTAAACGTCAAATGCCATAAAAGCGGAAAGTGTCGTCCCTGATTAGCCTGTGCGGACTGCACAGGCAAATCTGGGACGACACTTTACGCACATGCATTCATATTTATTTAAGCGTTTGTATTTTCGAGCTTTAGTTTAAGACGTTATCCGCGCAAATTAACAGTACGTTTTTGTTTAAGAGGTTCGCATATCGTTTGGGGCATTATTCAAAGGATCGCAGTTGGAATATGGCACGTTTAAACACGAAGACAGATGGCTTTGCTTCTAGTGTTCTGAATGTAAACTCGAAGATCAATAATGGTAGAACGTACTATGATCTCTGAAACTATGTTTGTTTATTCATAATTGTAGGATAAAATTGTTGTTACAACCTGCATTTTACGGGCAAAATGTTAAAATTGCGGGTTTTTGTGATTTTCTTGATATCTTGAAACAGCTCTCCGTATGAATCAGGCGTAAACTTTTAAAGTGCAAGTACTCAATGATATTTATCAGTAGAGCTTTCAAGTCGCCAGCAATGTGATCATTGATGTAATGAAGCATAATAAATCAGCAGACTTGAATATAACATTTTAATTGCAAATAAATACGTTGTTAACGTCTTTCAATTTAATTTATAAATGAGGCAAACAAGAGAAAAAGGAGGAAAAAACAACATTAAATGGACATTTCTTATAATAAATGCGATCGAGGTAAGAGACCAATACAGTCACTTTTAGTGAAGTAAATGGTTTAAGTATAACTATACTGATGCAACACCTCTAAATGCCATGATGCCAAGGTCTAAACATTTGGAGTTTATTTTTACACAAAACACCGAACATTTCCTGTCATGTTGGTCATACAAACATATTTAAATTATACTCCATAAAGAAGATTCCGACTTTGTTGTGACTTCTACATTTGTCTTATCAAGACATGTGCCTAGTCTGTAATTGAAGCTTTTACTGTTACATTTATGCCATTTTAAGCAAATTATAATGATTGTCTCTCTATTTTCTTTGCCAATAAAAACTGTCAGTTTATGTCACTGAAAGTGAGAGGGTTACAATTTTGAACAACCAGCATGACATCATATAAGCACTGACTACACGAGGTTTGAATGAATAAGTATTTGGAAAATTCAAACAGAAAGTCCGGTTTTGGTTTTTCAATTTTACAAGATGGCATATTGACGCTGTTCAGAACAACGCACACTCACACCCGATTCAATTTTTTTTTATAAAACAATATATTTTCAGCAAATCGAAACGTATATATTAATTAAAACCTGTCAATCAATTAAGCATATACCACTTCAGAAGAGTGAACGGTTTTTACCAAAGGTTTTGATTTACTTACATGAATCTATGCCACTTAAATACAGGTAGTTACTTTTGTACTACAGTTGTGTGCCGGTTGGTATGAGTGGTTTGTAACTGGTTTGGAAGTAAGAAGATCTAAATAATTGTATTTGAATTGTCGTAAACACGAACTAGACACAATGACAGATTTTAAGTTTTTGGAATGATACGTTTTGATTTACTTCCCGACGATGACGTGGATCAGAATGAAAGCTCATCACAAATAAAATAACAACGTGCATTGCACTATTTAGCAACTTATGTTTAAAGGTATATACTTGTTGAACTATTCCTGTTTCTATTTCCAGACTACGACATGGAACGGAACGGGAAGACGTTAAGTTTTAACTTCGTCATCACAAAAATACAGCCGACATCAGATGGTGAAGTCACGGTGGAGGATCATTACTACCTGTTCCAGTTTCCAAAGCGTGGCGAAGTAACCGTCATTAAAAACAAGCGTTTCCTCTTGGCAACAACGTCTCTGTTGTAAGTTGTAAGTGTCAGAAGCTTAAATGCGAAATGGACGTTAATTCAAGTACCAAGGCGATTCGTGTTGATCAATCAGTTGATTAATGGACATCAACATTACGTTCGCATTTCAAAATGTTGTGGCAGTGAAAAGAACAGTGTTGACCAAAACAAGTCCGTTTTTGAAACACACAGAGCCAGTTAAACAATTAAACTTTTGGGTTATTCTCTCATTGTGCATATATATATACTCATGACTTAATGGTGGACAAATACCAACAATTGTGTCATAAGAATTGCAACTGAAATTAAATAATGGAATTCGGATATTTAATGAAGAACTATTAACGTTTAATGTGGCATCTCGCGAATGAATTGATGGCCTTACACTGTTTCAATGGGTGCATGTTTTACAGAATGACAGATTCAAGAGTCTGGTGTGGGAATGACGAGATGTGCATATGACACGTGGTGTAACCCAGTTTCCAGCCTGTGTTTTCACTGAAGCTGACTATGTGAAATCTAAAGGTTCAGAATACTTTCAAATAATTTCTCCTAAAGTGAATCTAGATATTTTTGTTTACTGGGACAGACTTCAGATTTGTTTGTTTTGTAAAAATGTTAAACTTTTATTTGTTCTTGTATGTGTGTTATTTATAATAATATCATAGCATTTGATGGTACCTGTATAATTATTGAATATGTTGAACATTTGCATAGCATAACAATCACAATTTAATTTGTTAAACAGTGCATACTCACGTTTATATTTTTGTGTTAACGTGTTTTGCCTTCCTGTTGCATAAACATTCTATTCAAATAGAAAGAATAGAAATGTACATAATCCGTCCAGAAAAAAAGATGTTCAATGTACCTTTTGATAACAAGAATTTGAATAACTAGGTTGTCAACGTGCGTTTTTAAATTTATCGAAGAAAGGAATTAAATAATTAAATGAATGTCGCTGCTTGTGTGAACTACTAAAGCAGTGTGATGCCAAATATAAACTTCTTTAGGGGAACTTCTATATAAATTTATTTGTTTCTTGTAATTGATGTATTTAATACAATCCAGTATATTTCACTTATTATGAACCAATGGTAAATTGGATTGTTATCTTATAAAAATGTATGCTACAGACATTACAATCACAAATTTTTATGTTGGTAATATCACATAAATTTACCAAAATCGCACTGTCATTGCTAATAAAGAGGTTATACAGTTCTTATTCATTTTTGATAACATCGGATTTAAAGGTCCAGTCCATATACATTCTTTTACAAAACGTTTCGGATGCACTTCCTACCGACCAAAATACAGAAAAACACGTGAATATATAATTATTATGTGAACTTATAACGTAAAACACATCTTGGAAACGAACAGGTTTTCGTTGCTACAAGAGTCATGAACTTATTGGTCATTTCATTCGGCGTTTTGGAGTTGACTGGACCTTTTCACAACCTGAATGAAAAACATAGTGAATAACACGTTTTTTGGCAACATAATGTAGTGTATATATTTGAAAGACTGATTTTAATTTAATTTGCATTCTAAAGCTGTTCAGCCTTTCTTTTTACAATATTTATATACTTCAAGATTGATAATAAAATATTATTAATTTAGCATCTCCCATATTTTTGGTTTGACTTGCGAGCTAAAGAAAGTTTAAAACTACGGATTAATTAAACCTCAATTCCATCGAACAGGTTTTCACATAAAAACACGTCATGAAATGTGTTTAACCAGTAAATACTAGTTAAACTAGTAACAACTAGTTTTTTGTTTAAGGCTATGTATTTAAGCTTGATTGCATAAAAAGCTTAAGGCTTATTTGAAACGCTCTCGATTCATGTAACTTGAACCAGTTCTTGGTGTCTAAAGAACGCTCCTACAGTTGGAATCGAACCCGTGACAACCCGGTCGCTAGGCGGTCACCATATCCACTATGTCACGGCGAACTTTTAACTATAATATTTGGAATGATCGTAACTGATATGATTAGAAAAAAGAGTAAAAACCACAACAAAATATATCCATAACCGGGACTTTTAAACGCAAACATCTAGCTCTCGACAACAAAGCAGTGAAAGCGTTTGTCGATATATTTTAGGTATTCGCATATTATCCCATGATCGAAAAGCGTTTTAGACAGTTCAATAATTTATTATACCCCGCCATAGGCGGAAGGATATTGTTTTTGCATTGTCCGTCCGTCTTTCCGTCCGTTCGGAGCCATATCTTGGAAGTGTTTTGGCGGAGTTCATTGAAACTTTGTATGAGTATATATATGGATAAGATGATGATGCACGCCAAATGGCATTGTACACCATCTGTTAATAACGGAGTTATGGCCCTTTGTATCTTGAAAAAATGCTTTTGGTAAGGATTCTAACATACTAAAATGGATTCTTGAAATGTCTTGATGTAATTGTTCTCAATTATCAGGCAGTGAAAGACCTATGTATTTTTTTTACCAAAGAATAGATCACACCCGAATGGTCACACATTTGTAGAAATATTTATTATTTGGCGGGGGATATCAATTCAACGACGTTGCTTGTTTTTATATGCTTTGTTCGATAAATATCCCTAAACGAAACAATATTTTGCATATTTGTATTCATCAGTTCGTGACACTTTTGAATTTAATGTATATAATGGTTTATGTATCTATGACATTTTATTTTGTGAATTTGTGAAAAAGTTTCTTTAAGTTTATATAAAAACACGAATATGAAGTTGACCCCTAGTATAAATTGTTTTTGTGACAAGAGGGTGAACTGCAGTCAAATAAAACAAAATGTTTCACTACAAGAATATATAACGTTTATTTTAACGCATTCATAGACATGAACAATTGCCGTTCGTTTGATACTCAAAAAGACCTACACTGTATAGTTATCAGAATAAAGTGACCAATGTTCAGTAATTCAGTAGTTAAATGGAATTAAACATATTTTTAATCCATACAATATTTTGATCGAACCATGTCAAGAGAAAACAATTATTTAACCCTTAATCCGGATCATTCATCATCTAGTCAACTTGAAAACGGAAGGGACATTTCCTAATTTTGGACTACCTTGAGTGTGGAACTCACATATGTAAGTTAATCCAATGAGTTCTATATGGACGTATCAACACATTTTTCTTTTCCATGCCATGGTTAAAGCGCACGCTAAACCAGGCTATCCCGTGCATGACTTTTGGGGGGGGGGGGTGAAGATGTTTAACTAAATCCTGTCTGCGCACAATACATGTTAGGCAACAGTCCTTTGGACAATGGCCCTCGAAGAAAATATTACCCGAATGATTGTTTTAAAGACACGACCCTTTCCGGAAGATCAGATCTATTTATCTACAATTGTCAGAAATTTTAGTAATCATTTTAATACTATCAATGCTGATTAGGCAATATCTGGATATGACGTATGTTTGCACGTATAGGAAATCATAGCAATACCACACAGACGAATACATTCTTGTTACTCATACAAACCCTTAAATTATGTACGATCAAAATCCACGGATATAATGTACATTTGTAGTTTAGTTGTCATCTTGGACGTTGAAATACAAGGTAATAATAACCTGTAAAACATCACATTAGTATGTATTCATGGGACTCATACAAACTTTACATTAATGAAGATCTAAAGCACTTAATAGCAGCAAACGGTACCTGTCATATCATGCCATATTGTGCGTTAAAATGCGTTGCTTATGCTATTTAAGTCGGTTGTCTACATTCATAATCTAAACCTTTAACTGGCATTTCATTGAACGCATTTCGCCATTTTCAGAATTTCTCGTGAGTTGGTAAATCTGGCAAAAAATGCAGATCTGCTCATACCGCTTATACCGTTTACGCAGTTCTGCCAAATAATAATGACATAAAAGAGTAATAATCTATTCTTCAGCGAGAAATAAACTTGACACTTTTGTGAAACAGGCTCTCATAAAAAACTCGCTGGCCGTTCTATGTAATTACAGTAAAGTTCGCACTGACATTTCTGCCCGGCCGTCAACGATTGCGTAACGACGCTTGTAATGAATATGTCATAAGCGACATTTGTTTAATAAACACTCTTTCAAAATTGAGAAAGGTTTGTTTAGGCCATGCCATTTCTTTTGCTCGTTGTGGAGAAGCTTATCTATATGAAAATTATAGGGATTATCGATGAAACTTTATATTTTTACAAACTTACAAACGCTATATATTTTTCCCGATTGCGATTAACAAACATATATGTCAAACTGTGAAAAGTCCCTGTGAAAATAGTGTACGTTTCACCATCCTGAAAATGCACATTACTGTTTTAAGCACAAACTTCCTAATGGAAATAAAGTACAATGAGTTACACGAAATTTATATGAAGGTCTGATAACCCGTTTTTCATTTCGCACATTCTACTTTAATTCACTTTCAAGACAAACAATACCCTCAAAGCAAACTATTCAAATCTGTTTGATTTCGAAAGGTAGCCATCAATATATTTTCAAGTTTTATACCATAAACAAAACGCTTGCAATTCTCGTAATACTATGTAAGGGCCACACGTGAAGATGTGGAGACCAACACCGTTGTTGTGATTTATTACAATGCACGCGTCGTGATCGATTTTAAATTGGAACATTTATTTTTGGAGAAAACGATTGATTGCATTTTTGTTTGACCCGACAGACCTATATTGACGAATTACGGTCCTAAACGAACAAAAAATGTTGTGTTCTCATTTTGCTTTAGGTTTCAAGCTGCAGATGAACATTTACTTACGACGAAAAACGAATAGCAAACGTTATAGTTATGTCCACTACAAATGGTCTTTGCGCCAATTTAGCTTTAGGTGTCAAGCTACCAGGTACATTTTATAAACGACGAAAATCGATGAGTAAACGTTATAATATATGTTTCCAATTATTAAACTTCCTGCATAACTCTCTTAAAACCATATACATGTAGCTCCTTTGTGTGCTTGATTATGATAAATGATTTCAACGAAGTCGGCAGCGTTTGAATCGGTATTTTGTATAACAATAAGAATAATAAAACTCGTTTAGCTGCAAACAGATAGATACTTTAAAGGAAGTTATAAACATTAACATTACCAGGCGTAGTTAAAGGCAACTGGATTTAATAAAATTGAATGACAAATGTGTTATTTTTCGTCTATCAAACAAAGCTGACAAATGCATATGAAGGATAAAGCCAGATTTTATTATAATAATGCGATCAATGGTATTGTCGCGCTAACGAACTATGTTCTAATTAGTCACTTTCAGCTTAACCTGTAAATATTGCTTAAGAACTAGAATCGATGTCGCGGTAAGATCTGAGGTACATTTATTTCGCGAAGCTCCATAGCAATGCGGTTGATAGCACCACCGATACCAAATGTCAACAACATTTAGTGTTGTTACGTAAAGCATAATAGTATCTAGATGGCACAGAGCACGTGCGTGTTAATGCTCAACATGGTCATAATAGACATCAGGCCATACGTGTAGAACATTATTTAAAGCAATTGGTAAATCGTTCGTCCGAAACTTCGTGCAATATCATTTTGGATATGATCATATTATTCATAACTTAAACCTTCTCAGGGAGAGGTGATCATAAAAATAAAGTTCTAATAAATTAACGGTTATCATGAGCTTTTACAATATGAAATAGTCAGTCGGAAAATATAAAAGGTCAAGAGATTGCACTGTTGTCTGTTTTGATATCAATGAATCATCTTATCTCAAAGTTTTCAACACAGTACCTGTCATGTTGTATATGAGTTTCATTCACAGTGATTAATTAGTACTTAACGGGTTTTTTAAAATACAGTTAAAATTTCACCGTCGAAGACTCTGTAAACCCGATTCATTGTGTTTGTTTTTACGTACTCATTAGTGTATCAATTAACACTTGTTCCATTGTGCTACCGTTTTATTAAACATGTTCGAAAATTTGTTCAGTTTCGCGATGTTTCGATGCGCGATTTTGACATATAATGTTCGCCCCTTTTTATACAACTCTTTCATGCGCTTTTTATTTTCCAGCCGGAATTGGTCCACATTTTTTTTCTTTTTTTCTTACACGCATATACATTTGGCATTTACATTGGGGCGACTATTTACCACACAGATCAGGAATTTAGTAGAATTAAGCTCGTTTGAAAAAAGGAAGAAACAAATTGGTTCCATTTGATTTTGCATTTCGCTTGAAACGGATCAATCATTATAAGATTGTGTCTCAAAATGCTGTATCGTTTAACATACATCATTGAAATGGCAATAATGGTTAAGATAGGTAAACCACATAAATTATGCAAGATATGTATACTAATGATTTTTATGAGGACACAATTGCTTATAAGTAATGTATGGGTATCAAATGATACCATAGGTATTGGTCAAAATTAAGGCATTTCACGGAATCGTAAATGATCGAGAATGTGCTTTACTTACGGATCTATCAGTGGACTGTGTGTGTCCCGGACTGGTTTTTATAAAGCAATAAAACAACGGAAATAGCAGGGAAAGGATTTAGTCTCTCAATAAAAAGAAGACCTTCATTTTTCAGAGGTAGACATATCGATAAAATCGACATGAACCCTAAAATGAAGGCACTTTGGCGCTAATCCCCCTGTTTCAGACTAGCACCATGTTTATGTAACGAAGTTTCAGGAGTTGGGATGTTGACAGGGTCTTCGCCAGGCCGCTTTGTGTTAGGAATCCAGGCTTGACAAGTTTGGCGGGAATCTCATATATCTTTATTGTAATGTCACATCTAATACTAAGTCATTCTTTGAGGTTTCGACAGGGAAACAAGTGTTTCATATCATTATTTGAGTGTTAGAAGTCTCTGAATATGGTGACGGCGTTCCCGGAAGTCTCCAAATTTGGTAGGGGTATATATTATATATATATATATATATGTATATATATATATATATATATATATATATATATATATATATATATATATATATATATATATATATATATATATATATATATATATATATATATATATATTTATTTATTAATTTATTTATATATACTTGATGCTGGGGCTTATACAAGATTTCGATTGGTAAAAACATTATGTCCTGTTCATGGTTTTAGTAAGAACTAATTTTCTTCCCAATGGAACGACGTCAAAAGCCATAAGAACAATACGACTTTGGAGCAAAAAACAAAGCAAGTTGGTCATATATGTAAAAAGGCATTGTACAGTTAGTTGATATTGTTATTCTACATACACATTTTTGTAATTTTTTTGCATCTTTTATAAACGTGCTTCTTTGGTATATTCAATGATACATTTTTTTTGAGTGGACATTTAACATGTGATTAATTAATTATCTTTAAATGGGTAAAGGAAAACTACCCCGTCATGTGTGAATGGAATTAAGTTTTCATGTCACTTATGTGTTACTTGTATAAGTTGAAATTAATGTCATGTGATTTTTATAATATCACACACATGCTATTATTACGCACATATGTTTAACTCATGGATGTAAGATTGCCATTTGTTTATTATACTTTGCATTCGTGTTTGTTAATTACAGATAACCGTCATATAGTTATCGTCACAAAGTCAGTTAACGTCACATAGGACATATTTGTGAACGTCACATACGTTGTATCATCTTTGCATTATCATTGTTGTCATAACCGTCGTAGCCGTCATTGATGTCTAAGAGCATTCATATGCATTTTGAAATGTTATTTTAATTGCTTAACAACGAAAGTTGAAGTAAGATGAGAAGCATGCAAATGGCTTTAGAAATCGGTTTTAGAAACGTTTTTACTTATATATGTCATTTAATTGTACGGCCATCAATAATCGAATAAAATAATGTAAGCCGAGAGTTTTCAGTTAAAAGTTCAAGTATATAGAAGAATAACATAACCAGAGTAGAACAGAAGTATAGTCTATGAATCTCAACTCGCTGGTACATAGTGTACGCATGCCATCTGATCGCACTCGGTTTTATTGTCAGTGAGACCCTCTTTCCCTCTTACTATCGTTTACAAACTTGTCAAACCCCGACAATTTTGAACGTACGACTGATACAATACATTTCTTATATATTATAATAAATGAAGACATCATTCGTCGTATAAAATGCAGATGATGGTGGCAATTGAAAACAAGAAGTCAAATTGATATGACATATTAAGAACACGTGATTAAAACAGCAGCATTTAATGAAATAACGCGTGCGTTACACGTCAAGTTAACTGTTAATATAATGGGTACATAACTCGGATTAAAACAAAGGTATAGCAAGTAGTAATTACATCATAATCAAAACAATAATGACATAACGTGTACTAAATATGATGTGGGATTCCAGCATATTAAAAAAAAAACACACATAATATTGTTACTCTTAAATTGTCAATAAACAACAACACTAGCAGTTATCGCAGTGATAGAGAATTCCCATACTCCACAGAAAATTGTAACGATCACATTGGCTAGAGTCTCTTACTTCCAATTATATTGTTTGTTAAGAAAATGTCCCAATCCTTTATTTCTCTGTTTGAAAGTCACACACGAGCATTACAATTGTTGGAAGTGCATAGTATCATTGCAATTTCCGTCGACTCAGCTCACGAAAGAGACAACACTTTATAACTTTGTATTATAATGGCAGAGGAAAAGGTAATGATACTGGAAACAATGGTCTAAAACGCATACTTACTAAAAATTATTGAAAGACAAAACATCAAAAAATGTTTTATCGTTTCTTTATGCTCCTTAAAGTACGGCTTTCGTGACATAATGTTTGTAATTGAATTAAAGACAATCACATTTCCTGTCCCTGTCAAGTAGAATCCAAGAAGTTGGATAAATTCGAAAATACGAAAAACGATAACCAGCTTGATCGTATTTCACAAACAGTAAAGCATTGTGTTTGAGACGACAACGCGATCGTACGATGACGACAATGCGACAGTGCAATAATACGATGGCGACAGTGCGATAGTACGATGACGACAATGCCATAGTCATATCGTACTGTCGCTATCGTATCATCGCATTGTCCCCATCGTCCTATCGCGTTATCGTACTTTCGACCTCGTATTATCGCATTGTCGCCATCGTACTATCGCAGAGTCGCCATCGTATTGTCGCACTTTCATCATCGTATTATCGGATTGTCGCCATCGTACTATCGCATCGTCGCATTGTCGCCATCGTACTATTGCACTGTCGCCATCGTATTGTCGCACTATCGTCATCGTATTATCGCATTGTCGCCATCGTACTATCGCACTGTCGCCATCTTATTGTCGCATTGTCGCCATCGTACTATCGCGTTATCGTACTGTCGTCAACGTATTATCGCATTGTCGCCATCGTACTATCGCACTGTCGCCATCGTATTGTCGAACTGTCGTCATCGTACTATCGCATTGTCGCCATCGTACTATCGCACTATCGCATTGTCACCCTCTGGATTTTAATTTGTAACCACGATGGCACTAACGCTATTCCGTAGAATAAGGAATACGGTTTCTGTAATGGTTTGGATGTAGCTTTGACAGAACACCATGCGATAATCGATAAAGTGCAAATATAACGAGTATGAACTGCACAAATCCTAATTAAAATACTTGAACATCATAGAGATGGAGCAAACTAATTACCTCTTGGTAAAAAAATATCTCCGTTGTACACTCCCGCACCGGAAATCAATTAAATACAGGCAAAACAGACGCTGCTACTTTGTGCAGAGGACTGTTTTAACGCTTATAATAAAACGCGCTTGTCTGTCCGGATTATAGAATCTATGCGAGAAAAAGCCGTTTCTGTTTTTGCAGACGGTATCAAACGCTGTTCGTGTGTCTTCAAGCATTATCGTAATCTCAATTTCAAAATAGTGGCTGAAACAACAATCAGAGCGTCAGCTGCAGACGTAGAAAGAAACAGATGCGCGGCTGAACTTTGTAATTGTTTGCTCTATGGTTTTATTAAATGAATTCAATAAACCTAGTCAGGTTGGTATTGTTTTTATAACGCAAATTTGACGAAGGATAAATAGCGAATCGTGCGCCCAGGTGTGTCGCGTTTTTTTTTTAAATAATTGAAATGTAAATTAAAACATGCGTGCGCAATAGATGAGTATCTAATAGAAGAAATCTGATAATAATTGATATGGGTCATATATGCTGATGTGTTTCTGGCGCTCTAATGGACCGTCGGTTGTACCTCAAGCTAATTAGCTGAATGACTGAATGAACTGAATCAAGTGTACGTTTAATGGGTCTGGAACGAGAAATGCTTCTGCAGCTACCTGGTCACGTGTAGAAAGTGTCCTAATTGGCTATTGACAGATTAGGTTCAAGCGCTGGTATAAACTATGTTATATTGGACGCAAATTCACTTATAAATCAACTTGCGACGTAAAAGTATTAAAATATATTGAACTTTCACTCGTTCAACTGTATGCGTTAAGGCACACTTCGATTAAACTAAAACACATTTGTTCAATTTTGCGTTATAGTTATTTTCGAAAGTACTTATATAGTTTTACTTTGCTTACTTACTGTGATGATACCTTTTTACATTGATGTTTATTGAATTTTTGTATTTTCCATATCCAGTTGTTGAGCAACTGAAAAGTAAACTGCTCGAAAATATTACTTCTGAAATTATGTAGGTCTTTGGTATTTATTGGTTACAACAAAATACAAATAAGGATAAGAAATTATCTAATATTAACAGCCAAATGATATGAATGTTTTGAAATTCGTGAAATGTAAGTTAATACAATATATTGCAACATATGTTTAATGTTCATTTAATTAAAACAAAAGAGCTGTGCGTTCATCTGTTCAGTAACTGTAAATCAATCAAGCTGTTAAGCCTTTTAATACATGTTTTTTTCTGTTAAAAGCTGCGTTCACCAATGCTTATTACACCGATTATCTTGTTTTGTTTTACCATTGCGTTTTTCTTTTTCCCAGATGCTAATTGCTGCAAATACAGAAAAGAACAACTTCTGAATATATTAATTAGTCGTGTTCTTGAAATCTGGGCTCTATACATGTTCGTAAAAAAGTCGTCACATATAGTTTGTGGTCCGCAAAAACTAATCAAGGATATCAGCTTTGATGTCATTTTTGGTTAAAGTAAGTCTCTTCATAGAGACTTTACGCAAACGCATTATGCTCGACTTTTCATCAACGCACTTTAATGTTAAATAATAAATATCACGATATTTACAAATTGTGGATGCGGATCTCCGTGATGAACTCTATGACAAAGTCAAGCCTCCAGATAGACGAGAGATCGTACAGGGCGAATGACGGGTCGATGGTGTTAGAACTGGATGAACCGATAATTTTTACCAAGATGGACGAAATATGGATAATCCGTTAGTAGGAGCGGTTTAAAATTTGCATTCATAAAATAACGTGTAAAGAAGTTAGGATGAATAATTGACACACTCTGGAATAAAATGTACGTATGATAAGTGCTTTTAATAGCATTGACATGTGATCATTTATTATCGTATTTCTAAGCTTGTATTAGAATTGTTTCGATGACCCTATAATTTAAGACATTTTAGCTGATTGGGTAGATAATTTTGACCGAGATATAATTAAATCACGGACAACAGTTTAAACAGCGATATGATGAAATTGACATGCGTACACTAGTGGTATACTAGTTAAAAGTTTGAACTGGATGGGCTTTGATTAAAATTGAGTAAAAACAGCGCTCTTTTATGCTTGCATATCGTGTTTTCATAAGTACCAAGACTTGCAGTTTGGATCGACATATATTCGGTGTTAAGGTAACTCAAATCATTGGTATTCAGTAAATATGAACTTTTCATGAACAGAAATCAATGGATAAAAATGAAATTATGTTTCTTGCGTGGTTCATCATGATGTTATTGGTGAAACCTTTGTGAAATCATTTTCCTGTAAAACATAATTCTGCATTTATATAAATTATATAAATTATGTCTTTGGTGCTTACGCCATCATATATTATTCATTATATCATGTGCAAACGGCTAGCTTTTGCTGAGTTTATAAATACAATGGAATAAAGTCGCCTTAAATTATGATACCTTTCTTGAAATGGTTCATGTTGACTTTGGCAAGTGTATATAACCATCACGTGCGCAATATTCCCATAGAAAGACAGAAAGTGTATCATCTATAAACATATTTTTCAAAAGTGTTATCACTAAATTAAAAAGATCAAACTATGCATAAATCAATAACGTAAAGTTAGAGAATTATATGTTATTGAACAATTTATTTTCAATCAATCGTTGTTTTCTTTAACGACTAACAATTTTTGCGCTGATTTACTATTATTGGTATCCGATTTTTGAGATATTTCGCATGTTGAGATTGAAATGGCCATATATGTCACACACACGCACACACACAATGGTGTGTGTCATAACGATATACGTACTCGTTGGCAAAATTTAGCCCTTTCAGGGACGTAAATGCACATCAATGAAAACGGATGTACTTAGGTCAAAACGAAGCAGTACACACGTATCTTGCAGACACAGACTTGTTCAGTGCGTCATGCTTACGTGGTTGAATGCAACAATGTGTAAACAAGTTCATGCTATAATTTGATAAATCCATTGTATTTCCAATGAAATTTGTTTATCTGAAAATGAATATGCCGTTTATATTTCGCAAAATTCAATAACCTTGTAAAGTTTATAAAAAAGCATAAACATAAATAAGATTTTGATTTAAAAAGCGTAATATTGACAGAAAAGCCTTTGTTGCAGAAAGATAAAATGGCAAAAATGATAAACAGAATGAGAGAATCACACGACGAAACCGTCCATTCGCTTCGCAAAGTAAAATCTAAACAATCGAGAAGGTCTACGGATACGCAGAAAGGGCCTTACCAATCAAAACAGAAACCACGTACAGTGACACAATAGTAGAAGAAGGTTTTTGAAACAAGAACGAAATTGAGACCACGTCATATTTAGATGTCTCAACAAAACGTCTTAATACCGTAGTCAAGTAATCAAACAGATGTGGAACTTGAAAACGTACGAAAGCATTGTTGACGCTCTCACTAGCGGCCATTATGTGTATTTTACTGCTCAACATATTTGAGATTCATGAAGACTATTAGCAAAAGCTACCAAACAAATACGTGCAGTTTCCTTAGGACGGTGCAAGATGCACGAACAGGGTTTCAATGATTTGTTTTCCCACAAACTATGGAATAGAGCCGGGGTACTTTTGATTGGAAAACATCCCGTTGTTTTGACTTGGAACTGGACAGTTGTTGCTTTTTTATGCTGATAAATACAAGTTTAAAGAGTTGAGGTGTTTTAAATATTTACTAGGGTTCAACTTATAGAATTTGATAGAGTGATAAACTTAATATTGCAATTTATGGGGAAAGAAGGAAACCTTCCAAGTTGATATTTAGGCATTAATTTAAACAAAATACACCTTTTGAGATTAATAACGGCACCGAATGTCGGCCCCAAATTTGACAAAACGACCCACTAATTTGTCAACCTTTTGACGAGTATCGTTTAAAATTTAATTTTTAAATTCCGTTGTTTGACATATGACTTTTTCACCTTGTATCATTTTTTAACGAAAGTTTTGTTTCTTAATTATCTGGTTATGGCTTTCACTTAGCCTTTCGGCTGTTTAAGTATTTAAAGGCATTAGTTACTAGGTCCTTGTATATTTAAAAAGAAGTTTAGGTAGTTTTTTATTTACGGTATCACGTGTATTGGTAGAGTTTATGAGCAAAGTTTGAAACAAGTGATTGTCATTAATAACATGATTCTGTGCTCTGTACTGAGGATTGTCACTCACGACTCTGATCTAATTGTGGAATTCTTTGACATCATTAAGAACATCAGAATGGGACAGTCCTCATTCGGACGGCACATTTTGGCGTGGGCAAGAAAGTGTGCGAACACTTCTGTCCGGAATGTCAGCTCTATATATCCGAAACATAGTGAGATTAAATAATTAGTTCAAACAATAACTTGAATATGAAATTCAATAAAATGAATATTATTTAAAAGTAACTTATTCATTAAGGTTAAGGTGAAATTATAAAAAAAAAAGAAGTGCACTAAAATTTCTACATCTCAAGTATCACTTTCATTAAAAAAAAACAATTTTCAAAACTAGTCTTGTTTAGCATTTGCATTTTTTTCAAATGCAGACGAAAGTAATATTTATCGACCAATATAGTAAGTTGACTTACATAAACGCTAAGATATACATGCATTAAACGTTTGTATTTTGGGGTACATTGATGGAAGGCATTTATACGTTTTTTTTTCCATTGTTACTAGTTCTGAGTGCTGTCAAAATTCTTCAATAAGCCATGTTGTACTCGTACTGGCAATTTATTTACCGTTCTTTAGTTTTCTAAATATTAACATCCAATATAAAAGGTTAAGCAAAGGCGTATAAAAGCTGAATATACCAAAGTGCAAAGCAATTTAACTTAATAGCTCAAACTTCCGCTTTGCAAAACATCGTTTGTTTTATTAACGTTAAACTCTGACTTTAATGTAAACGGATATGATGACCAATTAGGTGCTTTGGTCAATGTACGGTTTCGTCCTTCCCATATAAACAGATGAGGCACTGGGCACACTGGCGTTCAAAGACCTCACTTTCTATGCCTTATTTAAACTTAATCGTATTTAAGAAAAAAAAAGATTGACATACAAATGTGACACTACACTGTGTACTTATTTTTTTAATTGCTGATGAAATCACGCTTGGGTTCACTTCGTATGTGAAAAGTACCTTATAACTATTCTTCAATTTATAATGACATTGTTCGAGACGAAAGAAATAACTGATAATCCAAATAATGTATTTCCAATTTAACATTATTTTAGCAATGTTAATTTTAATGTTTAAGATACTGACAAAACATCTTGGTTAAATTTTCGAAAACAAACAAGCAATACATAATAAAACACGATGGTGAGACAAATCATAACAGATATTTCAAGAAACGCTTTTTCTTTTTTTTAACACAGATTCAGCATGCTATAAATTAACCAATTTTTGCCTAGTGGACTCTCCCATCCTTCAAAATTGGATCAATTTATTTCCAAAATTAGGAATGTCTAGTATATTTATTTCTATATTTAGAATACTTCTTACAGAAATTCCTTTAAGCAAGAGCACAGACCCTGATAATACGCCGCATCATGCGGCGTCTCATCTTGGTCTACGCTGCTTGCCAAGGCCTATTTTCTAGAAGCTAGGCATAAAAGGGTTAATCAATCATCCAACCACGTGCGTGAGATATGCCATCGCCGCCCGCGGCAGGACACCTGTCTGTGCGATGAAAATGATCTGAATTTGCATAACGATCCTTAATTGCATTGCATTGTAAAGGAGGCCAGGGGGATCTGCTCGTGATTGGATGCCGCCCCGTTCAAACCGCACAGGTTAATAGGGGCGATACCTGCAACTTTTATGGAATTTGTCTTTAAAATGAAATCTCTTCAAAACGGAAATCCAGTATAGGCGGAAAGCGTCGTCCTTGATTAGCCTGTGCTAGGACGATACCTTACGCACATGCATGCATTCAGGTCTTCCCGGAGCGGGGCTAAAATACATGTTCACATTTGTTCAAAGGCGTATTAATATACTAAGTTTTAACGCATCATATTTTTACAACCAATATACAAATGTTGTATTAACATAGATCGTGATGATCAAAACATGTTCGTATGACATTTTTAATCATATGTTTGTCACAATATTATTTGATAGTGAATAAACCAATCGAAAACACGTCATCGAATGGATCCTAATTTTAACACTCAATAAATGAGTGGGATGCAATTTTATGTGTCGTTTGCAAATAAAAAAGTATAATTGCCCTATATTTTTATCCTAAGAGAACATTTCTCGTTAATTTTTAAGGTATTATAAAATAAGTTTAGTATTCTCTTATATTGAACCTGTTTTAAAACGTTGCTTATTGAAGGATGATTTAAGGATAATATGACCATAACCCCTTTTTTAATTTTGCTGGGTTTTCCGTTTTCATTTGTACATAACACCCACGTCGAAACATTAGTCTCATATAAGTAGAGTAAAGCCATCTCGATGTCAGATCTTTCATAAACTTTCAAAAGATGTTGTATTAAATCGTTTTAATTTTCCGCTTCAACTATGCTTTCAAACATCACAAACAATTTATTGCTCTTAAACGTCAAATGATTTCTATTTCTCGCTGGTTATGTAATAAATCTACAATAATATGTGGGTAAATTACTTAATAACACGTATGTGCTGTACCACTTAATTTCAAGAGCAGAAGCAAGATAACATCATGTCGAGATTTTCTTCATAGTTTTAGTGGCAAAATATAAACATAGATGTAAAATTGAACGAACAATTATGTTCAATTTTGTTGTAATACAGTATGCTTAATCTGAACATAGCTGATATAAAACAACAATACACGTCGTTTTTGTTTTAAGACGTTAATGATAAAAAGTTAACAACAATGTCAAACAAAGCATAAATCTGAGGTACACACCCCACATTGTGGTATTAGATGATTTGGTAGTCGGCATACAAGACTGGTGGAGATTTCCTCCTATGATATTCGAAAAAGGACATATCAGATGAACGTTATTCAAATATATTGAATAGAATATATTTTACTTAAAGATAAACATCTGAAATTTGCCAATACTTTCAAGAAATAACATAAGCATGCATGGGTGTCGGAACACATGCCAACACCTTACATTATGGGCCATTGTTCAACGCTTATGAAACCGTTTCATTTCTTATGGCAAGCACAGACAGTCATATTACAGAAATTTAAAGATTTAGGATCACACTAGTTTTTTGGTGTGTAACAGTTTTACGGCATGTGGCATTGTTACACCATTTTAATCTTAATATCATTGTATGCGAAATTTCAGAAAAGTCGCTATATTAAATATATGTGCACGTCTAACGAGCTGCTTTTGAATTTCATCTAAGACTACTCGGACAAAGTTTATGACACACTCGCGGTCATGCATGTATTTTGAAGATAGCATATACAGTTTACGTGTGATCCGCCCTTACTTTAGCGCTGTCGCAATACCGACTGATAATTTACAAATCACATGCCACCGTACCAAAACTTCAAATAATGACAAGCCAAAGCTGTCGGTGTCTCATAAATTAGCCTAGTTAAGATATCTGTCAGCGCAGTTGTGCATATCCAAACCTTGTCGTGATGTCAACGATTAACTTTTCCTTCATACAGGATTGACTTTGCACCACGCCTTTGGTTTCGTTTTACACTTAATCCAATTAGTAAATAAATACCAAAAAGGGATAATTCCTCATCAAAAGAACTATATTTGCATACATAAGTTATTCATAGATGCTCTTTAGTGTGCTAATACTTTGAGACCCTTCTCTGTCTGTGCAAATACGTACAGGTCATTTACAATGCCTTACTTTCCATTAGTAATCGCTATATATACTACTCAAAATTTGCTTAGGATCACTTTTTATTTTCACATTATCTTCAATTTAATTTAATTTAATTTAAATTGTTAATTTGCAGGTTTTGCTATTAGAATGTGGGTTTATGATTGTATTTTTATGTATTGATTTATCATTGATGTGTGACGCTGACTGAATCTAGCTAGGGATGAATTTCAAATTACACATACTATAAAAAGTGATCCTTAGCAAATTTTGAATAGCATAATTTGATCACGACACGATCTTCTTTGCACCGTAGTTTACAGTAAATTATTTAAAATCAGCAAATATGTTCGTATGTTTACCAATACAAATATACATCTATGTTTTTCAAGACTTGAATAGACTGTCGTTCGGTCTTTTTTTGTCATCTATTTTTGTTCACGGAGTATATGTTTTTCATGATTAATTGCCTATACATAATTTTGCTCTTCAACAAATATACGATATAGTTTAACGCAGAGTGCAACTTTGTTGTTTAGTTTGCTATATTACGACGTTTGCCAATGGCTCATCTGGTGATTGTAATATTAATATTATATTCGTACGTAGTAGCTATGCAAGATATATGTCATTATTACATCGGCATATCGAGATATGCCCACAAAATACGGCATACATAGAATTATAGACGATTCTAGCCAGCTGTACGGCGAATTTTGTTAAGTTTGGACGACAAGTCAGACCTTGCTCTATGCTATGTATTTCTCATTAACCCTAATAATTGGGCAAATGTTCGATAAACCGACGGATAATTGAATCTTTAAACACATATTAATGCTGCCTTCTATTTCTTTCCATCATATTTTTACCGATACTGATTCAAACTGACGTATACAGAACGCTAGTAAAAAAACTATTGTCTATAATGAAAATGATATGAAAGTGTATATGTCTTCGAAGGAAGGAAGGAAGGAAGGAAGGCAAAGTTATTATTATGTTACGAGAGTAGTTGATAGAACAAAAATACCTCTCCGGACGTATATGGAGTTGCTTGGTAACGTGTGTAAGTACTTTTATGTTGCAGATACAAAAGACAATTGTGGTATGAAATGAGCCAAGTACCAAATATATGATTGTAACAGATACACTAAATATGAGAAATTTATTGTTGAACGTGACTTGATAAGTCTAATGTTATATTATTTAGTACAAAAAAATAATATTTTATTCTTAAAGTCCATCGCATGTATATTTTAGGAAAGTCACTACATGACTGGTTTTCGTAAATTGCATTATTATTGTGTTATATGAAAAAATAACGATAATGTATTGTAGTAACTATATGCGAAAGGGTGCACCGTTTTAGAAACGACAGGCAAAGTGATTGCTTACATAAGTATATGTACTCTAGTAAATGTCAAACCAATGTACCGAAGTCGTGATGTTTCGTTTACATAGATAAGTTCGCAAATGTATTGTCTTTAAATGTGTGGACATATGGGTGGACGTTTTTAAATTAATGCATCGCGTCGGCCTGTATAAATAGATATCTTATCACCTCGTTAGATTATTACAGCTGTCAGTCACGGGTGAATTATGCGACTCAATAAATTCCATGACAGACGCCTTTCGCTGTGCGTCTACTCATTGTTTTAGCTTTGCTTTACTTCTCCTTTATAGATAACATGAAATTATCTCTTGTCAATTGAACTCGACGATTTCCGTCGAGCATATCTTGATGAGTCGATGATTTACTTAAAATATATAGACAAATAAGAACATTTACGACAGTGTTGTTTACTCGAATAAAATAAGTATATTACTCTTTGAAATAATACTTGTACATTAATTTTATTTAACTAATAATACTATACTTCCCAAACACATTCAAAACATGACGATATCTCTTTTAATAGTAATTTTTCTAAGGTACTTCTCAATCTACTTTTGATAGGCCAATTGAACACACCTCATAGGATTCGTGATTAAAATCTAGTTTGCAACATGAAGGCCATTAGGCTTAAATATATTGCGGTCAACAAATTGAACAGGACAAGACGAATAGGCAAATGGGTAAAAACGCGCGAAATGAAAAATGTCTAACCGATGATTAGAATCAGAACTGAACTGTTAGTGTTAAATTTTTATCGAAGTAATATCTAATTATTCAATACAAGTGCGATTTAGTCATTTTTTTGCAACTGGCTTCGCATTGGATAAACTGGCTTACGTCAACGAACAAATGCAGTAGACTGTTTCTATTGAGAAAGATTTTTTATCTTGTCAGATTTCGAGCACAATGAACAAACACACCCAAAACCAAACGTTATTGATATACTGCCAATGTGTTAAAAACCAGATACGTGACACTTGTTTAAGTAGATATTCTGAACTAAAAAGCAATTCATTTTGTTGCGCGATAATAACAATTCGCCAGCCATCAGATTCAAATGCTAACGGGCAGTAGTTTTAATCCTTGCTAAATACTACGGTAATAAGTGTTAATGAACATGCTTAATATGTGTTCGTCTACGCGTTTCACTGTCAACATTTGTGAGCACGGTATACGTCGTCTTTTCTAACACGTTTAAAAACTCACGTAATGAAAACACATAACTTAAGATCAAATTAAATACCAAAAATTAGCAAATATTAGAGATATTCTTTATGTACATAAAAGGCAAACCCAATCATGTACCAACTTTTCAACTTTAAAATCAACTCATTGATTATACCAATACTAGCAATTTTAAGCTGTATTTGTATAGCGATATAAAAAATCAGACTCCGTTCAGTGTGCTAAAAGTGTAAGTTAACCAAACTAAATCAAACGCACTCGTAAAATCACTGAGCGTTTCTAAATCATGACGTTTACCCATTCAACCAAACTATGTTTTCAATCAGCAATTATAATACAAATCTCTAAGTAAGTCTTAAATATATTTATTTAGCGTTTGCGTTTTCAAACATTGGTTTAAGATGTTATACACGCCTATTCACATGAAGGTTTTGTTTAAAAGGTTCGCTAATCGTTTTGAGCATTATGCAAATACGGGTTCGCAGTATGAATATGGAATGTTAAATCGCGAAGAAAGATGGCTTTTTCTAGTTCTCTGATTATAAACTCGGAGATAAATAATGGCTCAAACGAACTATGATCTCTGATACGATATTTGTTTATATCTTAATCGAGGATTACATTGTTGTTTTAACCTGCATCGTGCGGGCAAAAATGTGTAAGTTTCAGGTGGATCGTATTCATGAATAGCTCGATATCTTTTAACAGCTATCTGTATGACTCATTCGTCACATTGTAAAATGCAGATATACTTAAGTACCCAATGACATTTTCCAGTAGAGCTTTCAAGTAACCATCAATGTGATCATTGTTTTAAGGAAGTATAATGTGTGGACGGAAATATAAAAAAAAACACTACTTTTAACTACAAATGCATACGTTTATAATGTTTTAATTTATATATTAAGCAAACCAACTAGGAAAACAATACTTGATTATTTAACTTTTTACGAAATAAATGCCACCTAGGGAAGAGGCCATAACATTTCACTCTTAACAATTGTATTTATTTTAGGTAAGGAAATGTTATATTTATTATTGCAAGCAACAGTTTTAATAGTATACCACTTAAATAAAAAATCCAAATGTTCTAGAGCTTATACAAGACACCGATCAATTCCGTTCATTAATCTCTAAATTAATGAAACTCAAAAGAAGAAGACGAAATTGTAGTGTCATTTAAATTTGTCAAATCTAGACGCATGCGTAATCTAATATATGAAGCTTTGGTATGTGACATTCATGCCAGTGCAAGCACGTTATCTTCCACACAAAGCCGTCAGATATTTAAATACAAGTGAGAGAGTAAACATGTCTGAAGGGTCTAATTCTCACTTTGTTTAACAATATGCGTTTTTTAAGGTTTTCATGTTATCGAATCCGTGGGTCATTAAAATGGTTACATTTATATATTTATCTTTTTGCCGTCAACTTTATAAGTTATATATAATGTAAGTTAAACTTTTAAGCAAAGTTTGTTAAGTGTGTTTTTATGGCAAATGTATATGCCTAAAGTTAAGTTAACGACATTATACGTTAATTAAACTGTCGCTGTTGACAAACCAAGATCGACAGGGTTCTACAAATTTATTTACGATTAAAATGTTAAAGTTAACAAAAAAGACTAGGTGTATGCTTTTGCTTTCATTCTTGATATTTTCTAATTAAATTAAAGAGGGTTAGTTCATTTATAACGAATTCTGTTTTTAGAAAATTGTACGAGTCATATTTTTATATAAAAGCGTTATTTAGTTCTATACGCTGACGTTTCTCACGATAAATGTTTATTTCAAATAAATAAAAAAACATTAAAATTAATCTATATATTTCAAAAGGTATATACTAAATAAATGAGGCGGAAGTTAATTTTCTGGATTACGACATGGGGTGGAACCGGAAGCCGTTAAGTTACAACTTCGTCACCATAAAACTACAAGCCGACATCAGACGGTTAAGTCACGGTGGAGGATCATAACTACTTGTTCAAGTTTACAAGTGTAACAGTACGCCTCTCTGCCTCAACGTCATTTTCGTAGGTATTTTTCGTTGTTTTTTTTAAATATAGGAACAAGTTCGATGCAAACGGGTGCGCAATTATGTTTTTTGGATGCAACGAAAGCATTGACATAATAGAAGAACGAAGACGTGTGTTGATCAATCTGTTGATTTATGACCTCAAAATTACGTTCGCATTTCGTAAAATTGTCACCGCGAAATTGATTTTGATGCTTATACAGACAAGTCAAGAAAATAATAGGTAAATGAATGAATCATATACGTGAACAGAAAGAAAACAAAAAAAAAATATAATATAAGAAATACTAAAAGAATAAGGGCAAAATAACGGAAAGACAGTAAGAAAAGATGAAAACTATAGTGAAAAAGAACGAAAGAAAAAAGATCAACAAAAAATAAAGAAATAAAGAGAGAAAGAAAGAAAGAAAAAAAGAAAGAAAGAACGCTGATGGCTCTGTTCAAAATCGCGAAAAAAGTCAACAACGAGAAAGGCAAGAAAAAAAGGGACAGTGATTCATCGTTTGAACTCTGTTCATTAATATTGCTCTTGGTTGAGGACACTTGTTGAGTTGAACAAAGTGAAAACCTACTCCCCAAAGGAAGGTTGTTTCGACTAACCCCCGATTTTGAATCGGGAGTGCTTAAGTCAAAGGTCTAACTAGAAAATAAACTAAAAACGTTGCTTTTTTATACATTTGTTTTATCTCTATGAGCCCGCATCTTGTTCTTAGCAATATGGGTGATAATAACATGAAATAGTACTCATTTAAATGATAATAAATGATTACTACGAACAAGAATATAAAGATCTTAAATGGAACTGTTAAAGGGGCCTTTTCACGTTTTGGTAAATTGACAAAATTAATTTAAAAACCTGAACATTATAAAGCGCTAACGCGAAACGATTGAATAATTTGAAGAGTTCTATTGCTGTCATGATATTTTGGGATACTACGAGGATTGCTTATTGAAAGTATTAAATACATCACTAATTGTATGAGCACGGATAGTCGAGTGATCTAAGCGACAGACTTACACTTAAGGGGTCAGATGTTCGAGCCCAGTTGTGGGTAACTTTTTGTTCTTTCTTTAATTGTATTCTTGTTTTTTGTACTGGAGCTTTTTTGATCCTACGCTTTTATAAAGAATATAAAGAATTTAATAACAAACTTCAATACAGCCAAAACCTGTGAAAAGGCTCCTTTAACAGAATCGTATTCAAACATGCAATTTAACTTATTTACTTAAAAATCAATGATATGGAAGATCTGGCAAAATCGTCAAGAGCTTTGAACGTTCATAACAATTGTGAGCAACACATTTCTTATGGAAAAACATAACAAATTATGTAGCTAAACGAAACTTTTTAGAAGGTCCGATAACCCTTTATATTGTTTTCATTTGAACCTTGAGACTGTATTTCCTATTTAAGCGAGCCTTTACAGCCGGTAGTAAATCAAGATTTGCAGAAAGCATAGAGCGTTCAAGACAAACAATGTCCGCTTAGCGAAATGTTACATTCGAGTAATATTTACCTGTTTAATACCCTAAACAGAACGCTTACAAACCTCGTAGGCTTATGTAAGGGCCACACGTGGAGATGTGGAGACCAACATCGTTGCTGTAATTTATGACAATGCCCGCGTTGTGAGCGATTTAACATTTCGGATAATTATTTTTTGGGAAAATTTATTTCATTGTGTTTGACCCGACCGCCCTACAGAGACAAATTACCGTTCTTCACTGAGAAAATGGTCCGGGTGCCTTACTTGCTATCTATGTCAAGCTCCCATTTAAACTAACGACGAAAAACGAAGAGTATACGTTTCAGTTTTTGTCAAAAAAATGGCGCTGGAAAGCGCCTGTTTAAATTTCAGTTACTACGAAAAATGCCGAGTTAACTGTATATTTCTTTGTCAAGTCAAATATGCCTGTCGACAATTCTCATGACCCAAAAGCTGGTGTTTTCGACCTGATTATAATTAATGTTTATTTTAACAAAGGCTACAGCATTTGAGTCGCTAACATGTATTAGTAAGATAATAAATACAACGGTTTCAGTTGTGAAACAAATAGATTATAAATAATACGGTTGCATCGAGTAGTTGCATGGAATGACGAATGCTGAGCAGATGTTATTTTTGTGTCTATCGTGTACAGCTGAAAAATGCAAAGTCCGGGGTTAACCAGATTTTACCATAATTAAACACATTTCTCATTTTAAAATTTTACTGCAAATATTGCTTTAGAACTACAGTCGTTGTTGCAGTTTGAGCAAAACAATATTGCCGAAAGCAACACCGGTAACAACTATCAACTACATGCTGTGGTTTCACTTATAGCATTAAAGTATCGATATATAGAACAATTTTAATGCTTACACGGAATAGGGTCGTCATCGGGGTAGAATGGTTTGAAGTATTTGCCAAAATAAAACCTGAAAATTATTAAGCGTTGCAACGCGAAACGATTGAATAATTTGGAGATTAATATCGTTACATTTTGGGACACTACGAAGATTGCTTATACAAAGTAAAAAACACACCATCCATTGAATGAGCATGTATGGCCGGGGGTCTAAGCGTTAGACTTTAACTCCATGGGTCAGGGTTCGAGCCAAGTTAAGGGTTCCTTTTGTCCCCTTTTTATTTATTTAATATTTTTTACTGGAGCTTTTTAGATGAAATGTTTACATTTATCAATATAAAACTTTTAATGACAAACTTCAATACATGCCACAATCCGTAAAAAGGTCCCTTTAACTCTTAGACACATATGTAATTGTCCTTTACATTTGTTGCCACTGTTACGTTACAGACAAATATTTGACAATTAGAGACAACTGCCAACTTGATGCAATCAAACTTTTGGGTACCGCTTAAGAATATTATTGCACCTCCTCTTACTTTTAACGGCAAGTTGACAGTCGTAAAAATCATGCCGCAAAATAGTCAAGTTGTATGACGTTAATCTCGACAATTTTCTAAACGCAATTATCCCGTCTTTTAAAACTGTAATTTTACAATTAAATTGTGTCATAAAGTTTAGTATTGTTTGTTCGTCGCGCCAGTTTTCTGTAGAATTCGGTACGATTCACCTTATTTGTAATACTATACATTGAGAAACTAATCGGTTACAGTTGATTTTGTTTTTCGCTTAAAACGGATCAAATCACGTTTTGTTTTGCTTTTTGTTTTCAAAATTATTAAACACTTGACAGCATTAAAAGTACAATTTTGGCTAAGAATTGCAAACTACTTACAAATGATATTTTTTTTGCATTATTTTTTTTAGCTCTTATTTGTTTGTATGTTACACATTTGTCCCCTATAGTGCCATACTATACTGGGCAAAAGCAAATAATTGTGCATTATTGGAAATGATCGAGATTGCCGAATTGAATGTTTCCGGCTGGTTTTGATAGGCTTTATTTCATCGTACATGGTTATAAAACCAAGGAAATTGTAGGGAACTGATTTAGTGGCCTATTTTAATAGAATACCTTCATTTTCATTTACAATACATGTTCATAAAGCGAACATAAATTATAAAATGTCGACACAGTAATTATTACTCTCTAGTTGATATTTTATTGCAACCACAACAGAAACCATGGTTTTGTTAACGTCTGACGTTAGCGCCTGCGTTGACATTGACAGCTTTGACATAAACAAAGTATCGCTTGAGTAGTAATTCGGACATCATTCCTTAGAAAGTGATGTTGGAGCGCAATTAGTTATATTTGTTAACGTTATTTTAATAGCTTAGCAAAGACAGATGAAGTAAGATGAGAAGCCTGTTCAGGGCATATGAAATAAGAGAACGTAACCCGTTGACTAATCGATTTTAGTATTCGAACACCCAAATTCACAGCAAAAGTAAAAGCTGATATAAATGTTAAATTCAGTTAAATGTTTTAATGCATAGAATTATATACTCAGAACCATAATTGTACAGAATTTTGTCTTATTTCCATCTCACGTGTACATTTCGTGTTACAAAATGCTCCGCGAACGAAGGCTTAAAAGGTCACGGTTATCAATTTATTAAAATGTCCGTATGGCTAATGCACGATTTTAATTGAGCTAATACTATGTCTAAACCAATAAAGTAACCAACATTCGCTCATGAAATAACACTTTTCCCCGAAGATAAATTTTAGCTCGACCATCTGTGCCTAGTCACTTATGCGTTATTGCTACGTCCAATACAATCCAATATCAGATTTTCTTTTTGATTGCCGTCCTTTTACGGAGAGATGCGTTACGTTGTGTATGCACAGCAATCAGGGTCCGGTGTAATGAGAGCGACCATGGTCGGGCGACTATGGTTGTACCAACGAATAATCGTCGTGCGACGATAGCCGTGTTTAATGGAGAGCGACGGTCGTCAATCGACCGCGCGTTGTTCGACATATTGTCGAGCGACCGCAGTCTACCCCTCACACCACGACTGCTCGTCGCTTGACGCTTTGTCGGCATTCAAAACCCGTGCAAAATGAACGCGGATAGTTTCGAGTTTAATCATGGCGGCCTCCATGCGACTTGTTCATCGAATGCGAAGACATTATCGAAGAGAGGGAGTTTTTAGAGATAGGTTAAATCCATTAGACATGTACAATGATGATGAACTTTTCCGTCGATTTCGCTTACCAAGGAGAGAGCTATTGGAGCTCATAGACACCTTTGCTGTAGATCTAGAATACGTTTTCGAAATTTATACAATATTGTTTCATCAATATGCGTATTTCCCATCCAATACACGGATGTCTCGAGCAAGGGAAAGTAATACATATACAGTAGTTTAGATTAAATGCACTTAATTGATTTACCTTAATAACAATGGGATAAATATGTGTTATGATGCTAAACGTCGCGTCATTTATTTTTCTCCCGGCTTATAAAGAGTAGTATTAATACAAGAGAGGAGTGCAAACTGTTCACTGAAAGTTAAAGGTTAGTCCCACAGGAAGGCAACGCGCAAATAATCCCGGGTTTATGTGCACCAATATCATTTAATAAATTGCGCATTACGGGCAACTTTCTTTGGAACTTATCTTGGCCTATAATTCGCAAATTGTACACGTACGTTGAGATGAATTCAGTTGAAGGCACTGATTTTACATTCAACGTGTCCCGTTGACGCATTACTCTACATATGGTCCGTTCTCTGTAAAAAGTGGGTTTAATCCATGTGCGTAAAGTAGCGTCCAATATTAGCCTGTGTAGTCCGCACAGGCTAATCAGGGGCGACACTGTGTGCCTAAAAAAGACTTTTGTTAAGGAGGCACTTTCTTTAAACGAACAATATCATAAAATCGGAAAATATCGTCCCTAATTAGCCTGTGCGGACTGCATAGGCTAATCTGGGACGACACTTTACGCACATGCATTAAACCCACTTTTGACAGAGTACGGCGCATATATATGCTGAACTATATGGAATGACAACATACATGTATATTGATAGCATTCCTTTTAAAATTGTAAAAATACATCATGGTATAAAAAACGGCACAACTTATACTAACGCACAAATGATTTATACATGCAGTAAAGTGTAAAGTAAAATGGTGTCGATACTTAGTTACATTTGCACAACTTTAACGTTACTCCACCAATAGCTTCATCACTTCGTGTTTATATATAAGAAACAGTACCAATTTAATTTTGTAATAACAATATTGAATGAGTCATATAACCTACATCAATATTAATAATGAATAATGGCTTTTAGAAGAAAGAATTTGTGGTTACAACGAATGAAGGGAAAAACAGAAACAAATATCAACAAATAAAGGATAAGTATTTTCCCTCATGAATCATTGCGTCATTTTTGTAGGTTGAGAAATAAAATGATATATTGATAAAGACATCAATAATAAAATTAAATCACAAAAATAATGCTAAAAAACACTCAGATTACTAGATCAGTTTCGAGCCATCAATAACAAGACTAATATCTTAAATACAGACAAGATAAGTGTAAGTAAACTTTTTTTTGTAATACTGACAGATGCTTCAAATATTCATTTGATTAATCTCCTAGTACCGACAATACGAATTCATGACGTTTTTTTCAGATCAGATGTGAAATATATCCTGTATAAAAATACCGTTTATTTTAGACAAAACAGCATGGTATCAATAAAGCAAATCTCAGATATGTTGACAGTATTATAAAATATGCAGGAACGAACTCCCCGAAATACCATTTTCTCGGCACCATGTACCTAGATTTATTTAGCAGAGTTCCATACATATTATTCGAGTATGTGTATCAAGTTGAAGTGAAATTTACAATGGAATATAAATAATTAACAAAACGATCATTGCCCAGATAAAGTGTCATAAGTTCAATCCTATAAAAGTGAAATATCAACCTTATTTAGATAGATTCTCATTAATATGAATTTTGCAGACGATAATGCAATGTATCAAAACTTTAAGTGCAATAATTATTGGGCAGATTTAGAAGCAAGATATAAAAGAACATTTTAACAAAAATGTCTCAGCATTACGTCCATAATCATTAGTGAATTCCAGAGCTGATTGCAAACCCGTTATTTGGTTTTAAAGACTTCCGTAGACATCCAGACTCCACAATGCAGTTTTTGCACGCGTTTTCCTCGATCTACGAGCATTATTCATTCGATCCTTCCTTCCGTCCGATTTGACGAGCGCACCAATTCATATTGGTATATGGTGAATATTCATATAAATGTACGGTCTTTAGTACCAACATCTTGAAACTGCGTTGGCAAGTATGTTTGAGGTTCTGCAATTTTGACACGCGAAAGGACATTGTCCAGAGACGCGTGAACCATAGTAGTAGATTTTATTTCATTGCGTCAGATTTTGTATTTGAACATTGAACACTTAATGAATATTATTACAAACACACCTTTTAACGAAGAATCCGCAAGCGAATTCTGTTTAAACAAATAATATCATATTATTTTAACAAATTTAAGATTTACTTTTCGTGATATGAGTTTTCGCACAATAAATAAAAAAATGTTGATGGCGGAAGTGATAATTTTCTAAAAATAGCGACTACAACGACCGCAGTCGACTGACCACACAGTCATGCGACCACAGTCGCGGCAAAATTCTCCGTGAACGCGACAATTTGTAAGTTGGCGGCCGACAACCGTCGGTCGACTGCACAGTCGCGCGACTACAGTCGTGATTTGTAGTTTTTTATTAAACCGGACCCTGGACCCGGTTTAATGAGAGCGACCATGGTCGAGTTAGTATGGTTGTACCAGCGAATAATCGTCGTGCGACGATAACCGGGTTAAATGAAGAGCGACGATCGTCAGTCTACCGCGCGTTGTTCGACGTACTGTCGAGCGACCGCAGTCGACCCCTAACACCACGACTGCTCGTCGCTTGACTGCTCGTCGCTTGACGCTTTGTCGGCAACCAAAACCCGTGCAAAATTACTGACCACACCGTCGTGCGACCACAGTCACGGCAAATTGCTCCTTGAACGCGAAGAGTGGTCAGTTGGCGGACGACGACCGTCGGTCGACCACACAGTCGCGCGATTACAGTCGGGTGTTGTAGTTTTTCATTAAACCGGCCCCTGAATATACTCGTTTTTATGTCAGACCCTATGTCCCTCCCAATCTCGTATACAAAGTTGGCAGACCCCGAGAATGCTGAACGTTCGGCAGATACACTAAATTTGGATTGTATTATTATGTATTTAGACGCCATTCTTTATATACAAATGTAGATGATGGCCTAGAAGCAAGTAAAAGCAAGTACATGTAGTCAAACGCATGTGCCAGATTTAGCACACGATATGCATTAAGCAGCATGTTATGAAAATGTCATGATGGAACATGCATACAAATGTGTTGTTATATGTATATTTTGTTGTCAATTATGTATGGTGTAGAGTTTGATTCTATGTAACATCATACATCTATAAACGATGAACCACACGCACACGCAAACTTACAAAAGCCACATTTTATGAAATCGCGCATGGAAACTAGTCAAATAAAGTGGAAATATTGCGGGAAATCGCTGGACCACAACAAATGAAGGATAAGTAGTATGTGCATCATCATCGGTATAATAATGTCACACATTTAAGCGAAATTTTGGGAATCAACATTAAAATCAATCCAATATCATATATCTATCATATTGTTGTAATTGTATTGTCAAACAGCAACAACAACAATAAAAAAATACCGCAGTAAGAGGTAATTTCCAGATCCTACTGGAAATATCATAACAAAGATAATTTCTAATAGAATTATTCGAATTCTTATTAATAGAAACTCCTATTGCTGTATTGCATACAATAGCATTACAATTATTTGCGGCGCATGAAACTATTTTAATTATGGATAATTCAGCTCACATTCAACTGTAAAGAAGACTGATGTATTGTCTGTAAACTACATAAATTAGAGAGCGGGCACTTAATACGGACCGACAGACAGACAGACAGACAGACAGATAGACAAACAGACCGACAGACAAGTGAACTCCTATATACCGCCCTTAACTTCGTTTGTGGGGGGTATAATTCACAAGAATACATTGAAAAATACGAAATACAAAGACGTGCTTGATCGCATGTGACAGACAGAAAGGTCTCGTATTTGAAATACAGTCATTGAAAATAAGAGAGAATAAGAGAGAATGTGTTCCCTGATAAGATGTGACAAGATCAATGATATCGGTATTGACATCTTTTTGGCAGTCTGGGCTATCGCTGTTTCAGCCATCATTGCCAGATTTAGTGCTAACCGTGTTTTTTTATACACCCTCGTCTTTTAAAAAGCTTATTTAGCTTTATAGAAGCATACATTTAAGTTCATTTCACCAAAACGGTTATATGTGTTTTATTTCTTTGTATTTGCTTTAAACGGCGGATAATTGAACACTTTTAGACAAAATTAGTATTAACGACCATTTCAAGAACAATTCGGCGATGTATAAGAAATGCGAAAATACGAACTAGGATAGCAGGTATTTAACGCTTTAAAGGCAAACAAACTAAAAACAACATTAGACACATTGTAAAATGTACAGTTCCTACACATCGCAAAGAACCGCAGTCGTGTACTCATAATTTGCAAATTAGTAGATCTACAAGTAAGACCATATTGACAAGGTTTGGTAACATAAACTGATGTGAAACGTCGTTGTTTTTTTTTAATTTGACTTTATTTTTTGTTATACTACGACTTGCCTTAAGTTTAGATTGAACATATTTTTGCACATACAACGTTCGTCGGAATTGAACCGGATCTCATGGAACTCAGTTTGATTCACTTTTAGTTTTTATAGAAATGTATATTTTCTCAAGAAATTATGTAACACCGTTTTATTTAGAAAAACGCGTGTGCGTTTTTCAGCACAATCCTTTTGAGATATATGAGATATAAAAAAGCAGTAACAGTATATGCGGCGTTGGCTAGACTACGTGTCGCAGTTGTTATACAATGAAGAAGCTAAATTGATTAAAAATAAAGTTTCAATTTGTTTAACGGTCTATAAAAGATGGTAAACAAGATCAAACATCAAAAAAGTATTTTGTCACTTAAAACTCACAATCAATTGTGTTTGTATGATTAACAACAGATGTTTCTACATGTGACGAATTGTCATTTTGTTTCAATATAACTCGCGCAGTTAAATCCATGTTCAATGTGTCTCTTCTTGATGAAGAAGTTTAAGTACGTAAAAGTAGGCGAATGTTGTAGAGCGTGCACACTTGTTTAGTATTATCTTAACACAATTGCATTGCACCGAGTTACAGCAATACATTTCCGAAACGTAAAAATGATATTTTTCTTTTATATACTTCAGTCTAGTAATAATCGAAATCCTTTCTTAAATCTTTCAGACTGATTTTGAAGTGATTCCCACAATGTGAATATCCTGTTTGAATTAGTTACCCCAGTACGATGTACAATAGAGTTTTCGGACCTTGTGGTTATTGGGTCTTGCTCTGAATACATAGCTGAGACTGGGGAATTTCGCTTCTGTAAAATATCTAATACAGTCACCTGAGTTGTACCTTATCTAACATGCATACAATTTCGCTGTACGTTAAGGGTGCCAAACAAAAGTTAAATTTAAATCTAAAAATCTACCAAGTGGATTGAATTTGGTAAGATTACAAAATAAAATGATAAGTCGACCTTCACATTCCTTTTGCAGTTTAACCCGTTTGTTTTCATGTAATAAACTTCGTGTACTCGGGACAATATCATCCAAGAAATGCAGGCCCGCTTTTCTCATATTGTTATGGTGATCTATGGCTCGATATAAAAAGTGACATGTGTCACCACAAACGTCAGTCGCCATGTCAACAATCAGTGGTTTGTCACCGTGTGCAGATGATATTTCATTTCAAATTATTAGATTGCGACACTTATGATTATTAGACCGTAAACGAATACATTTAAATAAAAACAACACGTTCTTTGTTTAGCAAAACATTTGATCGAAATACGTATGTAAATCTTGAGGACACATATATTTTGAAATACATACAATTATTCATTTAAAAAAGAGGAAAATTGAAAAAAAAAGATAAACAATTGTTCGAAAGCATGTTATGCCTAACATAACATATCCATAATAATAATTGTGTTAACTGAAATCTTTTGGCCTTAAACCCTTGATGCTGTAGTGTAACACTTTTCGTTTTCCCGTGGCTTATTGTATTCACTTAACATACATATATTGTCTGAATTAATGCAACTTAACTTGATTGAAATTAAGAATGCATCAAACAACATATGCATTCCTCACTTAGACAATATATAAATTAAAATGTATATAAATACGTGTTTCTTTTTAAAAAGTTGTAATGGAGGCAGAACACAAATGACCATTTGATACGCGATAAAGATAATACAGACAGATAATGAACTGCAGCATTTCTTAAAACAAACGGATTTCATAGAGAAGCAGCACATTAATCACTTCATAGAAAAATAATATCCCCTTTGAACACTACCCAAGTGGACATAAATTAAATACAGAAGAAACAGACATGGATATTTTGTGCAGAGGCTTAATTGCAAAATACTGGCTGCATCAACAAACAGATCGTCAGCTGCAGACGTAGTAAGAGACAGATGCGCGTCTGAATTTTGTAATGATTTGCACTATGATTTTATTAAATGAATAAAGTAAACCTAGTGAGGGTGGTATTGTTTTTATAGCTCAAAGGTGACGAAGGATCAATAGCGAACCATGCGCCAAGGTGTGTCGCGTTTGTTTTTTCGGCGTAAGCTGTATTAAGCCAGCTTTTCACCTTACCTGACCTTTGTAAGTGTCCAATAAAATTCAAATAAAATTTCCCGCGGCTAGGTACGAATGAATACACTTCATTTATTCCATTGGCTTATTTGATTATACCACCAGAACATTGGAAACATATCCGCGTCTTTGTAACACTGTTTTACTGCATGAAACAATTTTATCTCTAATGAAAAGGCGTAATAGATAGAACAGTTTTACACTCAATTCTCGACATCAATACAGTTTGTGCGTGCACCTTTTATTTTCAGAGAATTACCAGCGCAAAAGCGTTTATACTTAAAGGCTATTTTCTCATATTTAGTACTTACTTCCATATTCCTCTCAACATTTTAACATGTAAAAGTATGAAGAGCAGTGGAAGCGAGGCCTCACTTTAATGTATTGCATTTCAACCCGCGAGGTATCGGGTCAATTCGCGGTTAGTGTGTGAATGTCAGAGTTTACATACAGGTCATCACCGGAGTTCACGGCCAGTAAAATAATCGTTATATAATAAAGACGCTATCCATGAACTAGGTGACTTGGAATGTTCTTATGACCAGAAATATGTTAAATGAAGATATTCAGCAATATAATTATGGTATGTCAATAATAGATTCTAAATGTGTTTTCAACAATACAATGATACATACTTTTTTTGATTAATTTAACAATAATTATTCCACCATATTGACTTATGTATTAAGCATGAGCGCGATGATTCTCGATACTGTTAATAATCGAACCAAATGGCAATGCCCGACAAGCCACTAAAACAGGTTTGTTCAAAGAACGCGCCTATAAATACGGATACTTCGCGTGTGGCCGGTTGACTCATATGTTTTAATTTCACTTCCATTCTTCTTTTGGTTTTCTGTTTTGTATCTATAGGTTTATGACCAGCAATATGTAATAATGTAAAATAAGCCGCGAAAACTCCGCGTAACATCCAGTACTGCGTGTGATGCAGCTAAGAGCTGCACAGAAAAAGACATTCGCTATCCTTGATCTCATTCGTTGAACTATCAACGCCGTATATATTTTTTAAAGATATTTCTTGTTTTAAATAAACGAAATGTAAATTAAAACATTACTAGCGCGATAGATGAGTATCGAATAGTATAAATTCGATATCCAGCGATAGAGGGCATATATGCTGATGTGTTTCTGGCGCTCTAATGGACCGTCAGTTGTACCTCAAGCTAACTAGCCGAATGACTGAATGAATTGAATCAAGTGTACGTTTAATGGGTTTGGAACACGAAATGCTTCTGCAGCTACCTGGTCACGTGTAGAAAGTGTCTCAATTGGCTATTTACAGATTAGGTTTGACGCGCTGGTATACAATATGTTATATTAGAAGCAAAATCAATTATAAATCAATTTGCGACGTGAAACGTATTTAACATTAATGAACTTACAAGCGTTTTTCACTCGTTCAACTATGTGCATTTAGGGACACTCCGATTAAAATAAAACATATTTGTTCAATTATTTGTTAAAGTTATTTTCGAAAGTACTTATATACTTTTACTTTGCTTATTTACTATAATGGTACTTTTTTACATTGAAGTTTATAGATTTTTTTTTCATTTTCCTTATCCAGTTGTTGAGAAACTGAAAAGTAATCTGCCCAAAAATATTACTTTCTGAAGTTATGTAGGCCTTTGGTATCTATTGGTTTCAAAATTATACAAATACGGATAAGAAATTAGCTAATATTAACAGTCAAATAATACAAATGTTTTTAAGTTCTTGAAATGTTAGTTAATACAATTTAATGCAATACATGTTAATGTTCATTTATTTAAAACCGAAGGGCTCTTCGTTCATCTGCTCAGTTATTAAAATCAATCAAGCTGTTAAGCCTTTTAAGACATGTTGTTGTTTTTTCTGTTAAAGGCTGCTTATACCAATGCTTATTTCACCGATTATCTTTGTTTTCACCATTCTCTTTTTTATTTCCCAGGTGCGAATTAATGTAAATACAGAAGAGAAAATCTTCGGAATGTATTAATGAGTCGTGTTCTAGGAAATCTGGGCTTCATGTATGTGCGTAAAAAGTCGTCACATATTAGCCTGTAGTCTGCAAAAGCTTATCAAGGATTTCAGCTTTTATGGCATTTTTTGGTCTCTTCAAAGAGACTTTACGCACACGCATTATGCTCGACTTTCCATCAACGCACTTTAATGTTATAACATAAATATCACAATATTTTCAAATTGTGGATGCGGACCTCCGTAAAGAACTCTATGACAAAGTCAAGCCTCCAGGTAGACGAAGGTTTGTACACGGTGAATGACGAGTCAAAGGTGTTAAAACTTGATGGTCCGATACTTTTTACCAAGATAGACGAAATATGGATAATCCGTTAGTAGGAACGGTTTATAATTTGCATAAAATATAAAATAACGCGTTAAGAAGTTAGGACAAAAAAGTGGCACAATCGTGAATAACATGTACGTATCACTATGATAAGTGCTTTTAATAGCATTGACATGTGATCATTTATTATCTTATTCCAAAGCTTTAATTATAATGTGTTGAACTACCCTATAAATTAAGACTGTTAAGCTTATTTGATAGATATTTTTAACCGAGATATATTACATCACGGACAATAGTTCAAACAGCGAAATGATGGAATTGGTATACGTGCACTTGTTGTATATACAAGTTAAATGTTTGACCTGTGTGGGCCTTGATAAAAATTAAGTAAAACAATGCTCTAAAAGGCTTGCATAATATGGTATTTTCATAAGTTCCAAGATTTGCATCGATATATAATAGTATTCGGTGATAAGAAAACTTAATTAAGTCATTGATAATCAGTAAACATGTACTATTTATGAACAGAAATGAATATATAATAATAAAGTTCTGTTTCGTGTGTTTTGCATCATGGTTTTATTGGTGAATCCTTTGTGAAGACATTGTCCTGTAAAACATAATTCTGCATTCATATAAATTATGTCTTTGGTACCTACGCCATCATACATAATTCATTACATCTTGCGTGAACGATTAGCTTTTGCTGAGTTTATAAATACAGTGAAGTAAAGTCGCCTTAAATTTTGATACCTTTCTTGAAATGGTTTATTTTGACTTTGATTGTATTGTTAACGTTAAATTCAAGTGTAAATAACTATCACGTGCGTAATATTTTCAAAGAAAGACAGCAAGTATATCATCTATAAACATATTTTTGAAATGTGTTTTCAAAAATACTAAATTAAAAAGATAGAACTATGCATAAATCAATAGTGTAAGTTAGAGAATTATATGTAAATGAACAATTTATTTTCAATCAATCGTTGTTTTCTTTAACGACAAACAATTTGGCGCTTTATTACTACTATTGGTATCAGATTGTTGAGATGTTTCGCATGTTGAGATTGAAGCGGCCATGTATGTCACACACACAAAATGGTGTGTGTCATAACGATATACGAAATCATTGGCAAAATTTAGCCAATTTAGGGACGTAAATGCACATCAATGAAGACGGATGTACTTAAGTCAAAACGAAGCAGTTTACAATTATCTTGCAGACACATACTTGTTCAATGCGTCATGCTTGCGTAATTAAATGCATCAATGTGTAAAAACGTTCATGCTATTAATTTGATGAATAAATTGTATTTCAAATAAAATGTTTTTATTTGAAAATGTATATGGGTTTTATATTTCACAAAATAAGTAACCTTGTAAGGTTAAATCTGTGGAAAACTATAGTTTTCAATCTTTTTTAAAAGAGTAATTTGGAACTCTATTTCATGTTTTGGGGCACGGATAAGCATACAAAAGATTTTGATTTAAAAATGAAAAAAATGTCAGAAAATCCTTTATTGCAGAAAGATAAAATGGCAAAATGATAAACATAATGAGAAGACTTCACGACGAAACCGTCCATACGCTTTACGAAAAAAATCTAAACAATCGAGAAAGTTTATGGATACGCAGAAAGGCCTTCCCAATCAAATCAGAAACCACGTACAGTAACGTAATAGTAAACGAAGGTTTTGAAAACAATAACGAAATTGAGACATCTTAATATGAAGTCTCTAGGAAACGTCTGAATACGGTAGTCAAGCAATCAAACAGATGTGGAACTTTAAAACGTACGAAGGCATTGTAGACGCTCTCACTAGCGGTCATAAGATATATTTTATTGCTCAACATTTGTGTGATTCATCGAGACTATTCGCAAAAGCTACCAAACAAATATATTCAGTTTGAGTAAGACGGTGCAAGATGCACGAGCAGGTTTTCAATATTTTATCCCCAATTTATCAAAAAGGGCCGGGTACTTTAGATTGGAAAATTTGATAGAGATATGAACTTAATATTGGAATATATGGAAAAAGGAAACCTTCCATGGGGAATTTTAGGCATCAATTAAAAAATACACCTTTTGATATTAAGCACGGCACCGAATATCGGCTCCAAATTTGACAAAACGGCACATTAGTTGGTCAACCTTTTCGACGAGTATCGTTTAAAATTAAATTTTTAATTACCGTTGTTTGCCATATGACTTATTTTTCACCGTGTCTATAGTTTTTAACGAAAGTGATGTATCTTAATTATCCGGTAATGGATTTCACTTAGCCTTATTAAAAGGCATTAAACTTTGAAGATATACATGCATTAAACGGTTAATATTTAGGGGGTATATTGATGGAAGGCATTTGTAAATTGTTTTTTTCCTTTGTTACCAGTTCTGAATGCTGTCACAATTCTTCAATAAGCAATGTTGTACTCGTATTGGCAATTTATGTACCATTCCTTGGCTTTCAAATGTTAACACCCAATGTGAGAGGTTAAGCAAAGATGTATAAAAGCTGAAGATACCAAAGTTTAAAGCAATTAAATAGCTCAAACTTCCGCATGGCAAACATTGTGTATTGTATCACCTTTAAACACTGACATTTGGTGTAAACGGATATGATGACCAATTAGGTGCTCTAGTCAGTGTTCGGTTTTGTCCTTCCTATATAAATAAAGAAGATACTGGACACACTGGCGTTCAACGACCTCACCTTTTATGCCTTATTTAAACTGAATCTAATTTAAGTTAAAACAAATTGACATAAAAATGTGATACAACACTTTGTACTTATATGTTTTTAATTGCATATGAAATCACGTTTCGATTCAATTTGTATGTAAAAAGTACCTTATAACTATTCTTCAATTTATAATGACATTGTTCGAGACGAATGAAATAACTAATAATCCAAATATAGATTTCCAATTTAGCATTGATTTATTTTTAGCAATAATAATGTAATGTTTAAGATACTGACAAAACATTTTGGTTAAATTTTCGAAAACCAAACAATACATAATAAAACTCGATGGTGAGACAAATCATTACAGATTGGTCAAGAAACGAATTTTATCTTTTTATCACACAGATTCATCATGCTATAAATTAATCAATCATCCTACCACGTGCGTTAGTTATGCCATCGCCGCCAACGGCAGGACACCTGTCTTTGCGATGAAAAATGATCTGAATGATCAAAAGGATCCTAAATTGAGTTACATTGTTGAGGAGGCCAGGGGGATCTGCTTGTGATTGGATGCCGCACCGTTCAAACCGCACAAGCTTATAGGGGCGATACCTGCAACTTTTACGTAATTAATCGTTAAAATGAAACCTCTTTAATACGGCAATCTAGTATAGGCGGAAAGCGTCGTCCTTGATTAGCCTGTGCTAGGACGACACATTACGCACGCACATGCGTGCAGTCAGGTTTTCCCGGAGCGGGGCTAATATACATGTTCACAAATGTTCAAAGGCGTATTAATATAGTGAGTTTTAAAAGCATCATATTTTTTACAACCAATGTAAAAATGTTGTATTAACAAAGTTCATGATGATAAAAAAAAAATTCATATAACATTGTTAATCATGTATTTGTCACAATAATATTTGATAGTGGATAAATCAATTCAAAACACGTCAACGAATGGATCCTTATTTAAACACTCAATGAATGCGTGGGTTGCAATTGTATGTGTCGTTTTCAAATAAAATAACGTATAATTGCCATATATTTTAATCCTTAGAGAACATTTCGGGTTGATTGTTTAGGTATTTATAAAATAAGTTTACTATTCTCTTTCATTGAACCCGTTTTAAAACGTTACGTATAGAAGGATGATTTAAGGCAAATATGACCATACACCGTTTTTTAATTTTGTTGGGTAATGCGTTTTAGTTTGTACGTAACACCTATTTCGAAACATTAGTCTCATATAAGTAAAGTCATCGCGATGTCAGATCTTTCACAAAATTTCAAAGGAGGTTTTGTTGAATCGTTTCAATTTTCCGCTTCAACTATACTTCACAAACATCACAAACAATTTATTGCTCATAAACATCAAAGGCTTTCTATTTCTCGGTGGTTATGTTATAAATCTACCATAATATGTGGGAAAATTACTTAATAACACGTATGTTTAAAGATGACGTCCCACTTAATTTAAAGAGCAGAAGCATGATAACATCATGTCGAGATTTTCTTCTTTCAAAGTTTTTGTGACAAAATATTAGCATTGATGCACAATTGAATGCACAATTATTTTCAATTTTGTTGTAATACAGTATGCTTTATCTGAACGTAGCTGATATAAATCAACAAAAAACGTAGTTTTTTAAAGACGTCAATGAACAAGTTAACAGCAGTGTCAAACAAAGCATAAATCTAAGGTACACACTGCGGTGTTAGGTGATTGGGTAGTCAGCATACAAGACTGGGTGGAGATTTCCTCCAATGAAACTCCAAAAAAGACATATCAGACGAATATAATTCAATTATTTCAGATATAATATTTTTCTGAGAGATTAACCTCCGAAATTTGCTAATACTTTCAAGAAATTACATAAGCATACATGTGTGTCGAAACACATTTCAGCTCCTTACATTATTGGCCCTTGGTCATCGCTTTTGAAACCGTTTCATTATTTATGGCAAGCACATGGTCGGTCCTATTACAGAAATGTAATGATTAAAGATCACATCAGTTTTGTTGGTGTGTAACAGTTTTAGGGCATGTGGCATTGTTACACTATTTTAATCTTAAGATTATTGTATGTGAAAATGCAGAAAAGTCGTTATATTAAATATATGTGCACGTCTAAAGAGCTGCTTTTGAATTTCATCCAAGACTACTCGGACAAATTTCAGGACACTCGCGGTGGTGTTGGCATGCATGGGTTTCGAAGATAGCATATACAGTTTACGTGTGACCCGCCCTTACTTAAGCGCTGTCGCAATACCGACTGGCAATTTACAAATCATATGCCACGGTATCAACACTTCAAATAATGACAAGCCAAAGCTGTCGGTGTCTTATAAATTAACTCAGTTAAGATATCTGCCAGCGCGGTTGTGCATATCCAAACCTTGTCGTGAAGTCAACGATTAACTTGAATAAATTGTTCCTAAACACAGGATTGAATTTGCACCACGCCTTTGATTTTGTCGTACACTTAATCCAATTAGTAAATAGATACAAGAAAAGGGATAATTCCTCATCAAAAGAACTATATTTGCCGACATGAGTTATTCATAGATGCGCTTTAGTGTGATAAGACTTTAAGGCCCGTCTCTGTCTGTGCAAATACATAAAAGTCACTTGCAATGCCTCTCTGTCCATCAGTCATCGCTTTATAAAATGACCACACCTTGTTCTTCTTTGCCCAGTAGTTTTCAGTAAATTATTTTAAATCAGCAAATATGTGCTTCTGGTGACCAATGCAAATATAAATCTATGCTTATTCAAGACTTTAATCGACTGTCTCTCGGTCATTGTTTTCATCTATTTATGTTCACAGTGTACAAGTTTCTCATGATTTATTGACTATAAATATTTTTGCTCTTCAACAAATATACGATATAGTTTAACGCAGAATACGACTTTGTTGTTTAGTTTGTTTACCAATTGTTCATCTGGTGATTGTCATATAAATATTTTATTCCTACGTAGTAACTATGCAAGATATGTATAATTATTACCTCTGCATATCTAGATATGCCCCAAAAATACGGCTAACGTAGAATTATTGAAGATTCTAGCCAGCTGTACGGCGAATTTTGTTTAGTTTGGACGACAAGTCAAAACTTGCTACAAGCTATGTATATCTCAATAACACTAACGATCGGGCAAATTTTCCATTAACCGAGTGATAAACGAATCTGTAAACACATATTGATGCTGACATCTATTTCTTTCCATCATATTTTTCCGATTCTGATTCAAACTGACGAATAAAGAACGCTAGTAAAAAAACTATTGTTTATTAAGAAAATTATATGAAAGTGCATACGTCTTTGCTAATTTAAACGCTTTAGATTTTTAAATGATGGCGATGCAGACTTATTTGGGCAAAACCACACTTGTGCCAATGTATTGACTTTAAAGCGGAACCAATCTTTTTATAATTGTGAGGCTTGGATAGCCTTCAAACCGGTTTAAAACTCTAATGCTTTTCATTGAATATTATAAGGTGTTGATCCTTTGTGTGTTTTTATCAGTATAGGCTTAAAGTTATTGTTCTGTTACGAGACTAGTTGATGGAACAAGAATACCTTTCCGGAAGTATATGTAGTTGCTTGGTTACATGTAAGTACTTTTATGTTTCAGGTACACAAGCCGGTAGTGGTATGAAATGAGCCAAATACCAAATATATGAAAGTAACAGAAACAATATATATGATGAATTTATTGTTTGACGTGACTTGACAAATCTTATGTTATCGTATTTAGTACAAAAATAGTGATTGGTTAAGTGAATAGTATTTTAAATTTGTAAAAATTACGTTACTGTATTATAGTAACTATATGCGATAGGGTTTAACGTTTTGGAAACGAAAGGCAAAGTGATTAATTACTTTATTATATGTACTCTACTAAATGTCAAACTAGTGTACCGAAGTTGCGATATTTTGCTTACATAAGTTACGTTCACAAATGTATTGTCTTTAAATGTGTGGACATTTGGGTGGTCGTTTTTAATTTAATTAAGATAGTCCTCGGATCGCGTTGGTCTGTATAAGTAGATATCTCATCACCTTGTTAGATTATTACAGCTCTCAGTCACGGCTTAATAATGCGACTCCATAAATTCCATGACAGTAACCTTTCGCTGTGCTGATCTTATCTCGCGTTTACTCTTTGTTTTAACTTTGTTTTACTAAACCTTTATATATTACATGAAAATATCTCTTGTGAATTGAACTCGAAGATTTATGTCGAGCATTATCTGATGAGTCGTCTAATTTATTAAGACGTGTTAAATCAGCAGATTTTTAAAGGGGTATATCAATGATTTACCAAAAAAAAACACATATGAAAATTTACGACCGTGTTGTTTACTCGAATAAAATAGGTCTATTACTCTTTGAAATAATACGTGTTGTTTAATATTATTTAACTAATACATATAGTAAACTAGTATACTTTCCAAAAACATTCAAAACCTGACGATATCGCTTTAATAGTTATTTTTCAATGGTTCTTCTCGATCCAATTTCGATAGGCACATTGAACCCATCATATGAACACACCTCATAGGATTCGTAATTAATATCTAGTTTGCAGCATGAAAGCCATTAGGCTTCAAAAGATTGCGGTCAACAAATTGAATAAGACAAGACGAATAGGCTAATAGCGAAACACGCGCAATGAGAAATGTCTAACTGATGAGTAGAAGCAGAACTGAACTGTTTGTGTTAATTGTTTATCGAAACAAGATCTAATTATTCAATACAAGTACCATTAAGTCATTTTTTACAACGGACTTCGCAATGGATTTACTGGCTTACGTCTAAGAACAAATGCAGTAGACTGTTTCAATTGAAAACGATTGTTTATCTTGTCAGATTTCGAGCACAATAAACAAACACACCCAAAACCAAACGTTATTGATATATTGACCAGGTGTTAAAAACCAGATATGTGACAATTGTTTCAAACAATTAAATTAAAAGCTGAAAAAGATATACAGAACTGGAAAGCAGTTCATTTTGTCGCGCGATAATAACAATTCACCAGCCATCAGATTCAAATGCTAACGGGCAGTATTTTTAATCCTTGCTACATACTACGTTAATAAGTGTAAATGCACATGCTTAATATTTTACGCGTTTCACTGTCAACATTTGTGAGCGCGGTATATGGCGTCTTTTCTAAAACGCACAAAACTACAGGTAATGAATACACATAACCCGAGATCAAATGAAATAACAAAAATTGGAAAATAATACAGATATTATTACTGTACATAAAAAGCAAACCCAATCACATACCAACTTTTCAACGTTAATATCAACTCACTGATTGTACCAAAACTAGCAATTTTAAGCTGTATTTGTATAGCGATATAAAAAATCAGACTCCGTACAGTGTACTAAATGTGTATTTAACCAAACTAAATCGAACGCACTCGTAAAATCACTGAGCGTTTCTAAATCATGACGTTTACCCATTCAACCAAACTATGTTTTCAATCAGCACTTATAATACAAATCGCTAAGTAAGTCTTAAATATATTTATTTTAGCGTTTGCGTCTTCAAACATTGGTTTAAGATGTTATATACGCCAATTCACATTAAGGTTTTGTTTAAAAGGTTCTCTAATCGTTTTAAGCATTATGCAAATACGGGTTCGCAGTTTGAATATGGAATGTTAAATCGCGAACAAAGATGGCTTTCTTCTAGTTCTCTGAATATAAACTCGGAGATAAATAATGGCTTAAACGAACTATGATCTCTGATACGATATTTGTTTATATCTTAATCGAGGATTATATCGTTGTTTTAACCTGCATCGTGCGGGCAAAAATGTATAAGTTGCAGGTGGACCGTGTTCATGTTCATGAATATCTCGATATCTTGCAACAGCTATCTGTATGACTCATCCGTCACATTGTAAAATGCAGATATCATAAGTACCCAATGATCAGTAGAGTTTTCAAGTATTCATCAATGTGATCATTGTTTAAGGAAGTATAATGTATGGACTGAAATGAAAGAAAACTACTTCAAATTACAAATACATACGTTTTCAATGTTTTCATTTATATATTAAGCAAACCAACTAGGAAAACAATGCTTGATTATTCGACTTATTACGAAATAAATGCCACCTAAGGAAGAGGCATAACGTTTCACTCTTAACATTTGTATAAATTTTAGGTAAGGAAATGGTGTATTCATTATTACAATCAACTGTTCTAATAGTATACCTCTTTAATCAAAATGCCAAGTTCTAGAGCTTATACAAGACACCGATCAATTCCGTTCATTTATTTCTGACTAAATAATACTCAAAAGAAGAAGAAGAAATTGAAGTGTCATTTAAATTTGTCAAATCTAGACGCATGCTTTATCTGATATATGAAGCTTTGGTATGTGACATGCATGCCCGTGCAAGCACGCTATCTTCGACAATAAAAGCCGTCAGATATTTAAATACAAGTGAGAGAGTAAAATTGCCTGAAGAGTCTCTTTCACCCATTGTTAAACAATATGCGTTCTATTTAATGTGCTCATGTTATCGAAACCGTGGGTCATTAAAATTGTTACATGTATATATATTTTTCCCGTCAACTTTATAACTTATTTATAATGTAACTAACACTTGTCAAGCACTGTTTTTATGGTGTTTTTATGGCAAATGTATATTCCTAAAGTTAAGTTGACGACATTATACGTTATTTAAACTGTTTGTGTTTACCAACCAAGATCGACAGGGTTATACAAACTAATTTACAATTAGAAATTCAAATCGTAACAAAAAATGTTGTAAGCTCTTGCTTTCATTCTGGATATTTCCTCATTTAAGAGGGTAAATTTGTTAATTACGAATTATGTTTTTGAAAACTGTATGAATCATTTTGTTTTTATAAAAAAAACGTTATTTATTTCTAGACGCTGACGTTTATCACAATTAATGTTCTTTACAAGTAATACAAACACATTTACATTAGTCTATTTATTTCGAAAGATATATACCAATTAAATAAGGCGGCATTTTATTATCCGGACTACGACATGAACCGGAAGACGTTAAGTTTCAACTACCTCATCATACAACTACAGCCGACATCAGACGGTTAAGTCATGGTGGAGTATCATAACTACCTGTTCCAGTTTCCAAGTGTAACTGTACGCCTCTCAGCCGTAACGTCATTGTCGTAGGTGGTTATCAGAAGCTAAAATACGAAATTCAAGTACCAAAGCGATTTTGTTGTTTAACGCGTGGTTTTGGTTGTGTTTTTTTTAAATATAGGAACATAAATATAAGTTCGATGAAAACGGGCGCGTAATTATGTTCTTTGCATGCAACGGATGCATTGACGTTATGGTAGAACGAAGACGCGTGTTGATCAATCTGAGGATATATGACCTTCAAAATTACGTTTACATTTCGAAATATCGTTACCGTGAAATGCATATTGATGCTTATAGAGACAAGTCAAGAAAATAATAGGTATATGAGTGAATAATGTTCGTGAAAAGAAATTAAAAAAAAACAGAAGAAAGAATGTTAGAAATACTGAAAGAAAGATATCAAAATGACGGAAAGACAGCAAGAAAAGATGAAAAAGAAAGAAAGACAAAAAGAAAGAAAGAAAAAAAAAAACACAGAAAGAAATTAAGTAAGAAGAAAGAAAGAAAGAAAGAAAGAAAGAAAGAAAGAAAGAAAGAAAGAAAGAAAGAAAGAAAGAAAGAAAGAAAGAGAAAACAAAAGAAAGAAAAAAAGAAAGAAAGAAAGACAAAATAGGGGAAAATATACAGAAAGACAATTAGAAAATGTAATTATTTTCTAGAATTGACGAATGTTTTTGAAGATTCAGAATAAATACAATAACATTGTGACTTTGAAACAAAAATCATTATTAATATCAAACTATGTATATATTGTTAAAAAATACAACACAGTTTTGATAAAGAACAGAAAGTATTGTGTTATAAGTTACAGTTATTCAGAGGACTAGACCTGTTTAAGAAAAACAAGATGATGACGAAAGGCCTACTCCAATGTCCATAAATAAGTCACTTAACGTAAAAACTTCATTTAGCTGATGGCTCTGTTCAAAATCGCGAAAAAAAAGTAAACAATGGGAAAGGCAGAAAAAAACGGACAGTGATCCATGGTTTGAACTCCGTTCATTAATATTGCTTTATGGTTGGGGACACTTGTTTAGTTGAACAAAGTGAAAACCTATTCCGAAAAAGGAAGGTTGTTCCAATTAAACCCCGATTATGAATCGGGAGTACTTACGTGGGAGGTCTAACTAGAAAATAAACTAAAAATGTTGCTTTTTCATACACGTGTTTTATCCCTATTTGTCCGCATACTTTGCAAAATGGTTGAGAATGATATGCAATAGTAATCATTTAAATGGTATTAGATGATTACTACGCAAAAGGCTATACTGATCTTAAAGGGACTTGTTTACAGCTTATTAGTAGTATTCAAACATGCAATTTAACTTATTTAGTTAAAAATCAATCATTTGGAACATCTGGCAAATACGAGAGCTTTGAACGTCCATAACAATTGTGAGCAGCACATTCCTAATGGAATAAAATAACAAATTATGTAGCTGAAGGTCTGATAACCCTATATATTGTTTTCATTTTAACCTTGCGACTTTTATTAACTATTTAGGCGAGCATTAACAGCCGGAAGTAAATCAAGATTTACAGAAAGTACAGAACGTTCAAGACAAACAATGTCCGCTTAAGCGAACTATACAACTGTTTGATTACGAAATGTTACATTCGAGTGATATTTACCTGTGTAATACCCTTAACAGAACGCTTACAGCCTCATAGGCTTATGTAATGGCCAGACGTAAAGATTTGGAGACCAACATCGTTGCTGTGATTTATTACAATGACGCGTTGTGGGCGATTTAACATTTCGAATAATTATTTTTTTAGAAAATGATTAATTTCATTGTGTGTGACCCGACCGCCCTACAGATACAAAATACCGTTCTTTACGGACAAAATGGTACGTGCGTCTTATTTTGCTATCTTTGTCAAGCTCCCACTTAAACTAACGACGAAAAACGAAGAGTGAACGCTTTAGTTTGTGTCCAAAATACAAATGGCCTCAGCGCCAATTTCGCTGTCAAGCGCCTGTTTAAATTTCATTAACGACGAAAAACGTCGAGATAACATTACATTTCTTTGTCAAAACAATATGCCTGTCGACAATTCTCATGACCCAATAGTTGGTGTTTTCGATCTGATTATGATTAATGTCTGTTTTAACAAAGGCTACAGCATTTGAATAGGTAACACGTATTAGTAAGATAATAAATAAAACTGTTTCAGTTGTGAAACAAACAGATAATTTAAAGAAAGTTATAAATAACGGGTTGCATCGAGTAGTCAAGTTAAACTAGAATGGATTTAATTGAATGAATCCTGAGCAGATGTTATTTTTGCGTCATTTGTATACAGCAGACAAATGCAAAGGGTGGGGTTTACAAGATTTTACCAAATTAAAGCACATTTCTTATTTAAAGCTTTTACTGCAAATATCGCATTAGAACTACAGTAGTTGTTGCAGTTTGAGAAAAACAATGTGGCCGATAGCAACACCGGTAACAACTATCAACTACGTGCTGTGGTTTCACTGTTAGCATTCAAGTATAGAGATACAGAACACTTGTAATGCTCACACGGAATGGGATCGACATCAGGGTAGAACTTCTACGTTTGACTGGTTTGAAGTATTTGCCAAAATGTCTGAAAATGTGGGCGCTATATCATGCACTATATACAAACCTCCAAATCCTTTAAACCTTTAAACGCAATTAAACCGACTTTTAAAACTGTAAGGTTACATTAAAATGTGTCATAAAGTTTAGTATTGTTTGTTCGTCGCTCCAGTTTCTCTAGAATTCGGTCCGTATTGGTAAATTGACAAAATAAAAACAAATGTTTCAAATACGCAAATTGTCGTTGTAGTTGTGATATATGTGAGTAAACAGTAATACTGAACATTTACCATGCTCCAGTATATCCATTATCTGCATCTTTTGACGATTTGAAAACCTGAAAATTATAAAGCGATGCAACGCGAAACGATTGAATAATTTGGAGAGTTATGTCGTTATATTTTGTGACACTACGAAGATTGCTTATATAAAGTACAAAATATATCATCTATTGAATGAGCACGATTGTCGAGTGGTCTAAGAGTTAGACTTTAACTCCAGGGGTCAGTGGTTTGAGCCATGTTAAGGGTTACTTTTTTCATAATTTAATTTTATTCATGGTTTTTAACTGGAGGTTTTTATATCCAATGTTAACAGTTATCAATGAAAAGCATTTAATGACAAACTTCAATACATGCCAAAATCTGTAAGAATGTCGCTTTAACTCCTAGACACGTCTGTAATTTTCCTTGACATTGTAGCCACTGTGAACGTTACAGATAAATGTTTGACAATTAGAGACAACTGCCAACTTGATGCAATCAAACCTATATGAGTACCGCTTAAGAATATTATTCAACCTCCTCTTCCTTTTAACGACAAGTTGACATCGTAAACATCTTGCCGCAAAATAGTCAAGTTTTTTTTACGTTAATCAAGGCCCTTTTCTAAACGCAACTAAACCGACTTTTAAAACTGTAAGGTTACAATAACAATGTGTCATAAAAGTGTGTACTGTTTGTTCGTTGCGCCAGTTTTCTGTAGAATTCACTTTGGTGCCGAGGTTATCATTTTATTAAAATGTCCATATTGCTAATCCACGATTCTAGTTGAGTTTAAGACTACGTCTAAACCAATTAAAGCAACCAACATTCGCTCATGAAATAAGTTCGACCATCTGTGTGTATTCACTCATGCCGTATTGCTACGTCCAATACATTCCGTTATAAGATTTTCTTTTTTATTGCCTTTCTATTACGGAGAGGTGCGTTTCGTTGTGTATGCACAGCAATTAAACTATATTCATTTGTCTGTCAGACCCTCTGTCTCTCTCACTATCTTATACAAATTTGACAGACCACGATAATGCTGAACGTTTGGCATACAATACATTTGGATTGAATTATTATGTATTTAGACGCCATTCTTTATATACAAATGTAGATGATGGCCTAGAAGCAAGTAAAAGCAAGTACATGTAGTCAAACGCATGTGACAGATTTAGCACACGATATGCATTAAGCAGCATGTAATGAAAATGTCATGATGGAACATGCATACAAATGTGTTGTTATATGTATATTTTGTTGTCAATTATGTATGGTGTAGAGTTTGATTCTATGTATTATCTGAAATCTATTATCACAGCATATATTTAACGAAAACCACACGCACACGCAAACTTAAAAAAGCCACATTTGATGTGAAATCGCGCATAGAAAAAATACAGTAAAGTGAAAATATTTTGGGAATATTGCTGAACCACAACAAATGAACGACAAGTAGTATGCGCATCATCATCGGTAAAATAATGTCATACATTTAACTGGAATTTTGGTATTCCACATTATTATCCATCCAATATCACATATCTGTCGTATTGTTGTATTGCATTGTCAAACAGCAACAAAATCAATAAAAAATACAGCAGTATGAGGTAATTTCTAGATCCCACTGGACATATCATAATACATATATTTTCTAATAGTATTATTCCAATTGTTATAAATAGAAACTCCTTTTGCTGTATTGCATACAATAGCATTACAATTATTTGCGGCGCATGAAACTATTTCAATTATGGATAATTCAGTTCACATTCAACTGTAAAGAAGACTTACGTAATTTCTTTATTAAAATAGCGAGCGAGAAACTCGTGATACGGATTTCCGATGTTGGAAAATATATAATTGCTGCATGCTGTTTATAAGCAAACATGAGTGTTTTGAAATATCTAAGTACCCCTTTAAGCCAGGCTTTCGTGACATTATGTTTGTAACAGAAGTCATCAAAGCAATTGTATTACTGTCACTGCTATTTATGATCAAAATAACAAGAATACATTGAAAAATACGAAATACAAAGACGTGCTTAATCGAATATGACAGACAAAAAAGTCTCGTATTTGTAATACAGTCATTGAAAAGAAGAGAGGATGTGTTTCCTGATTACATGTGACAAGATCAATGATATCGGTAATGACATCTTTGTTGGTAGCCGGTGCTAACGCTCTTACAGCCATCATTTCCAGGTCTAGTTCTAACCGTGTTTTGTATACACCCTCGTCTTTTCCGTGAAGACTATTTTAAAAAGCATATTAAGCAATATAGAAGTATTAGTTTTTCAGTTCATATCACCAAAACGGTTATATATGTTTGGTATTTCTTTGTATTTGCTTAAGCAAGTAAACGGATGATAATTGATAATTGAACAGCCTTAAGAAAAAATTGTATTAATGTTTATATCAAGAACAATCCGGCGACGTATGAGAAATTAGATAATACGAACAAGAAAAGCAGGTATGTAAAGTTGTATAGGCAAACAAACAAAAACACATTAAACACATTTTAAAATGTACAGTCCTTGCACACCGCGAGGAACCGCCGTCGTGTACATTAATTTGCAAATTAGTAGAACTACAAGCAAGACCTGCTCACACAATATTGGTAATATTTGGTAACATAAACTGATGTGAAACGTCGTCTTTTAGAATTAGACTTTACTTTTTGTTATACTTCGACTTACCTTTGGTTTGAATTGCACATACTTTTGCACAAACAGCGTTCGTCGGAATTAAACCGGATCGCATGAAACTCAGTTTAATTCACTTTTAGTGTTTTAAGAAATATATCTTTTCTCAAGAGATGATGTAACACCGTTTTATTTAGAAAATAGACTGTGCGTTTTTCAGCACAATCCTTTTGAGGCGTTAGGGATATAAATAAAGCAGTACCATTATATGAGGTGTTGGCTAGACTAAGTTTCGTAGTTGTTATACACTGAAGGTTCCAAATTGATTTAAAATAAAGTTTCAATTTGTTTTACAGTCTATAAAAGATGGTAAGAAAGATCAAACATCGAAAAAGTATTTCGTAACTTTAAACTCACAATCCATTGCGTTTGTATAATGAACAACAAGTGTGATCCCATGTGAATAATTGCCATTTGCATTTCACGTTTTGCTTACATATACCTCGCGCAGTTTAATCCATGTTTAATGTGTCTTTTTTCTTGATAAATTACCTTGAAGAAGTTTAAGTACGTAAAAAAATATAAGACGAAGGCTGTAGTTTGTGCACACCGGTTTAGTATTATCTTAACAAAATTGAATTGAACCGAGGTCCATAAAAATTTATTTTGCATATTTTCTGTTATACTTAACAAAGCGTGTATTAAAATGTTTAAACGAAATGTGTCCTACAGTAAACAATTAAATACTTTAAAAACTTACAAAAAAATCTTCGTTCGAAACGTAAAACTGATATTTTCGTTTAGTCTTCAGTCTAGTAATAATCGAAATGCTTTCTTTAAATCTATCAGACTGATTTTCAAGTGAATTTCACAATGAGAATATCGTGTTTGAATTCGTTACCCCAGTACGATGTATAACAGAGTTTTCGGACCTTGTGGTTATTGGGTCCCGGGCTCGATACAAAGCTGAGATTGGTGAATTTTGTTCCTGAAAAAAAACGAAAGCAGTCACCTGATTTGTACCTTATCTAACATGCTTACAATATCGCTGTTCCTTAAGGGTGTCAACCAAACATAACACTTCAATCTTAAAATCTACCAAGTGGATGAATATGGTAAGATTACACAATAAAATGATTAGTCGACCTTGACATGTCTTTTGCAGTTTAACCCGTTTGTTTTCATGTAATAAACTTTGTGTACTCGAAAAAATATGATCCATATATGCCGGACCGCTTTTCTCATATTGTTATGGTGATCTATGGCTCGATATAAAAAGTGACATGTGTCACCACAAACGTCAGTCGCCATGTCAACAATCAGTGGTTTGTTACCGTGTGGAGATAATATTTCATTTCCAATTATTAGATTGCGACATTTTATGATTATAACCTTTACCTTTAAAGTTTACATTTGAAGAAAAACTATACGTTCTTTTTTTACCAAAACTTTTATAGGAATACGTATTTAAATATTGAGGAAAGTCACACACATATTTTGAAATACAAACAATTATTCATTTAAAAAAGAGGAAAACTTATTAAAAAACAACAATAAGATAAATAATTGTTCGGATGCATGCTTTGCTTAACATAACATATACAAAGACAAAAACATCATAATATATGTGTTAAATTAAATCATTTGGTCTTAAAACCTTGATCCTGTAGATTAACACTTTTTCGTTTGCCGATGGTTGATTGTATTCGCTTCGCATATTATTTCTGAAATAATGCTTCTTAATTTCATTGTTTTTAAGAGTGCATAAAACAACACGTGTATTCCTCACTTTTTTAACTGTTGTAAGAGAGGCAGAACACAAAGAACCATGTGATACGCGATAAAGAACAAAAAGAAAGATAGTTAACTGCATAATTTTTTGAAAGAAACGGATTTCATAGAGAAGCAGCACATTTATCACTTCTTAGAAAAATATAATCCCCTTTGTACACTACCGAAGTGAAAATTAATTAAATACAGGAGAAACACACATGGATACTTTGTACAGCGGTATAAATGCGATATTAAACGTTAATAATTAAACTCGCTTGTCTATCCTGCTTATCGATGCTCTGCAAGACACAGTCGTTCTGTTTTTGCAGACTGTATCAAACGCTCTTCGTATGCCTACAAGCATTATCGTTATCTCACTTGCAAATTTGTGTCGGCTTAAGACGCAGTAAAAACATGTGCTCGACTGAATTTGTTATTTTTGTTTCTATGATTTTTTTTTCACGAAATAAGTAAACCTAGTGAGGGTAGTAGGTTTTAATCACTCAAAGATGACGATGGATAAATTACAAATCAGGAGCCCAGGTGTCTCGCGTATTTCAGAATCAATCGAAGGATAACTTTAAAGATTTAAGTGCAATTTATGAGTATCTTTATAATTCTGATTACGTTTGAGAGGGGGAAATACATGTTGATGTGTTTCTGACGCTATAATTGACCGTCAGTTTTACCTCAAGCTAAATAACTTAATGATTTACGATCAAGTGTACGTTTCATAGGTCTTAAACAGGAACCATTTTTGCAGCTACCTGGTCCCGTGTAGAAAGTTTCTTAATTGGCTTTGACAGATTAGGTTTGAAGTGCTGGTACACAATATGAATATAGCGAATAAACTATCTATAAACTATCTATGAATTGGTATTGGCGATTGACAAAAAAATAAGTGTATTAAAACCAGATAATTATAGCTTGATAGACTCATATTCCTGACAAATGTGTACACGATATTGGATAACTCGTAAGTTTGATTAGTGCTTGTAAAAGCATCGGCATATGATTAATTATGAATTAATACTTCAGCCTTAACCCGCATGGGTCAGATCATTATAAGAGTGAACTGAATGGAACTGAATCGAACGCTTTTACTGACCAAGATATAAAAATATTGAAAATCTAAACTTTTAATCTGAGTGATAGTGTGTATGTGTAATAGGTATCTGCAAGTACAAATATGGATTTCGATGGACCATGGTTACAATTTAGTCAAAGCAGTGCTTTATCATACTCGCATATAGCATTCAAATTAGTTCCGAAAGTAAGATCGACAGATAATAATTACTGAGGTAAGTGATAACCCGTGTGATCAAACATCTCATGAACCGGTGTGCATATGATAATGGACTCATGTTTTGATTTAGGTATCATAATGTTATAATTTATGAAAACATTGTTAAGACAGTCTCCTGTCAAAACATATGTCTGCCATTAACATTATAAATGTCTTTAGAGCTTACGGCCTCGTGAATAATTAATTGAAGAATGCGCTAACGACTAGCTTTTGCTTTATCCTATCAAAATATGTATTGAACCATGGTAACAGTACAACTTTCATACCTTTGTTAAAATGGTTCAAGTCGACTTCGATGTCATCGTTACCATTGGATTCAATTGTGCACAACTAATACATGCCCAATATTGCCAATGCACGACGAACTTAGTCATGCGCATTCAGAAATAAAGTCGAAACAACCCAGCATATTTAATGAAACCCAGAAAGGGTTTTCCCAACCAAAACAGAATCAATGTACAGTAAAGCAATTGGAAAAGCAGTGTTTGAATATAATAGCGACATTATGACATTAAGATATTACCTCGACAATTGGAAGACGTCATACCAGTGCAAACAAAGATGAGATTAGACTAAGGTGGAACCAGTAAACGTACGAATCATTGTTGACGCTCTCATTAGCGGTCATAATGTCTAGTTTACTGCAAAAACCAAGCGTTACACACAGTCAAAAGGGAAAAGCAGCGACATAGAATTAATTGGAGACATTTTTTAGATGCATCGAGACTATTCACATTAAATAGTTAGACAAAATAAGACAGTTTTTCCTAATGGTTTTTATACTTGGCTGTGGTACTCACTAATTCAAATAATCGCTTGTCTTCATGTTTTTAGGAAACAGTTCACGTTAGTTAATGGCATCACTTTTATGAATATGAGTTCCTGTCATGAAGGTGGTCACTAACTATGATTATTTAATTGCAGGATTCTGTCACGTTAGAACTTCGCTAAATCTGCTACATCATTCAACATTTTTCAAAACAAATATTTTACACTGGTGTATTTTAAATTGAGTATTGTTCGACCTACATACACAGAGTTTTATTTAATTAACACTTTGTGAGATGTTTTATGCTATGACTGGCCTTAATAGAACACACATAAAGCGCGTGGAACTCTTAAATAAAAAGTATTTAGATGGCGTGAATTTATAAGGATTTTCTGTTTACTATCGAGAACAGTTCTTAATTCTGTCAAAATTCTTAAATTCTCTATTTGGTATTCGCATAGGTCTATGTAGTTTCCGTTCCCTGGCTTTCCGAATTATCATATCCTAATTTAAAGGTTAAGCAAACAGATATAACAGCGGTATATATAAGAGTGCAAAATAATTTTACTTATTAGCTTAAACTACAACTTTACAAACATCGTTCAATTTATACATGATAACCGGTGACATTTAATGTTAACTGATACGATTACAACTTAATTACATGGCCAGAGGCCGGTGGTATCCTTTCTTTACAGACGTCATATTAAATGTCTTATAAAGATGACACTGAAGGTACTGGGCACACTTGCGTTCAAATGACCTTACTTTGTATGCATTACTGAACGCTTATATCGATATATCGGTACTTGGTCGTGGTTTGTCAATATATTGTATTTATTTATATTTTTGAAACTGTTAATGATCACAATATTGGGTTTAAGTAATATATTCAAGAGTATCGTATATCTATTATTCAGCTACAAATCACCTTTTCCGAGACAAAATCAACTAATAATCACAATCGTTATTTCAAATTAAGTATTGCTATATTGCCAAGAAAAATACAAACTGTATACAGTTTTAAGATACTGACAAACGTTGTTTTGCTGAATTATGCAAACAAACATTGTTCAACACGAATTAATGATCATACACACCAAGACAGGTCAATAATTGCAGGCTACTTGTTCGCAAAAAGATGCATCATGTTGTAAACAAATAGATCATCCAACCACGTGCGTTAGATATGCCATCGCCGCCCGCGGCAGGACACCTGTCTGTGCGATGAAAGCGAACTGAATTTACATAACGATCCTTAATTGAATTGTTTGAAACGCCTTGAAACTCTTGAAAGCCGACACATTATTCACATTTACTTCGCGGACACTCTTTCGGGGGTTGTATAGATTTTTTATCAATGCCGAGATTTCAAGGTAGTGATTACTTAAATAATACATGTATCCGTAAAATAATCTTAAGTGATTAACACTCCATCTTCCAAAGCCCATCGTACATCGAGCATTAACATATAAACTATAAATAACTTGTCTTGTCCAGTCGTCATAAAAATAATCAAAACCTTTGACCCAGTTATATCTTTGTCTATTTCGAAACGAGGTAATGTGTATATTAGAAATATGGGGACTCAAACTCGGTAACTAGGTCAAATTGAAGCAAACAAAATTTCAGTCTAAAGACACCAATATTTCCAAAAAGTCATGAAACTTTATGACAACATATTTAAAAAGTAAATATCTTAATCAATATTTTCTAAAACATAATTCACTTACGTCAGTCGCATATGTTCCACTGAGCTCTCTTTTTCAGTTTTCCTTTTGTGTTTAATGGTGAATATGCATTTAAGATAAATATATGTGTCGCGTTCTGAGAAAACTTGGCAAACTGCATGTGCGTAAAGTGTCGTCCCAGATTAGCCTGTGCAGTCCTCACAGTCTATTCAAGGACGACACTTTCCGCTTTTATGACATTTTTCGTTTAAATGAAGTCTGTTCTTAGCAAAAATCCAATTAAGGTGGAAAGTGTCGTCCCTGATTAGCCTGTGCTTTTAAAACCATGTCGGTCTGTGCAAATACGTCCGGGTCATTTAGAGTGTGTTCATGATTATTGATAAAAAACGATTTTGCACTGTAACTAATATACGGCATTATCAGTTAACGCAGAATACAAGTACGTTGTATAGTTTAATTCGTTACAAAGTTTACAGCTATTTATGCTTCTGATGATATTACTATTAATATTATATCTCTGTGTAGTCACGTTTAAAAATGGACGAGATATATAGCATTATTGTATCGGTATAATTAGATGTGCGCCTTAAACAAGACATACATATACATAGAATTATTGAAGATTCTAGCCAGCTATACGGCGAATCGTGTTTAGTTTGGATGACAAGTCAAACCTTGCTACAAGCTATGTACATCTCATTAACCCTGATGATCTGGCAAATGTTCGATAAACCGATGGATAAACGAATCTGTAAACACATATTGATGATATCTCCATACGTTTCAAACTGACACATGATGAACGCCGCTGAAAATGATATTTATTAAGAAAACAATATGAAAGTGCATATAACGTTCACAATTTTAACAAGTCAAACCTTTCAATGCTGTCCACGATTTTTTGCAAATGTATTTTGCTAACAGGCCGGATGTGGTCGCAGTGGTGTAGTGGATATGGTGACCGCCTAGCGATCGGGAGGTCACGGGTTCGATCCCCACTGTGGGAGCTTTCTTTAGATTTCCCCCCATAGACACCAAGTACGGGTTCTAGTCACAGGAAACGTACTCGAGAACGTTTCAAATAAGCCTCAGGCTTTCTATGCAATCGAGCTAAAATAAATTGGTATAAACTAAATCCGGATAAATCCGTTTCGGCCAACTCCTCGAACTTGTATAAACGCCTTATGATTTGCTTCCACCTGTCAAAGTTGCTGAATTTTAATCATTGCATGTCATAGTTAAACTTTTGTTATGCATTATTTTTCTAAAACATATAGACACACTTGAACTAACTTTGTCATTTACTCGAATACATTACAATTATTTTCTTACACTAAAATACATTGAATTATATCGATTTAACTATTAATTTGTTCGCGCTAAGATACCAATTTACCGGCAATTCGATTCAAACGTTAAAGGGCAGAAGTTTACATTTTTGCTTCACACTAATGTACGAATCATTAATATACTTGTAACTTATGTGTTACAGTTCGGGTTATCAAATGATATATAGACGCATAAAATAGGGACCTCTTTGAAGTATCTTAAAAGCAACCCCGTTCACTTACCAACTTTACAAATGTAAAATCAACTCATTTATTGTATTAAAACTAGCAATTATTAGCTGCATTTGTACAGAGATATAAAAGATCAGTCTCCGAACAGCGACCTAAATGTGAAATTGAACCAAACTGCAACGATCGCAATCGTAAAATCATTAAGAGTTTCATAATCTTGACGTTTGCCCATTCAACCAAACATTCATTCAGCAAGTATGATAAAAATCGCAAAGTAAGCCTTAAATATATTTTTTAGCGTGTGTGATTTCAAACATTGGTTCAAGACGTTATCTGCACCAATTTACAGTAAGTTTTTTTTATTTAACAGGTTCGCTAATCGTTTTGAGCATTATTCAAATCAGGGTTTGCAGTTCAAATATGTTATGTTTAATCCCGAAGAAAGATGGCTTTCTTCTAGTTCCCGTTATGTAAACTCGGAGATAAATAAAGAGTTGGAGCGAACCATGAGCCTTGGTACGATGCTTGTTTATATCTTATTCGAGGATTGAAGTGCTGTGTTAACCCTAATCGAACATGCAAAACTGTATGAGTTTCAGACGGTTTGTTTTAATGAATATATCGACAACTTGAAATTCCAATGTGTATGACTTAGGCGTCAATTGTTAAATGTAGCGACACTTAAGTAACCAATAATATTTTCCAGTTGAGCTTTTATGTCGTCAGCAACCTGATCAGTGGTCTATTTACAACAAATAAATATAGCCTTTTCAGATATTATATATACGTTGCAAATGTTTAAGTTAATATATTGTACAGCAAATTAGAAAAAAAATCATGTTCTTATGATTAGATAAATGCGACAGAGTCAAGAGACTGTTACATTTCATTCTTAACGATAGTACACCATTAACTTAAATACATGGTTTAAGGTACTCAACTGAACCAATGGTAAACCATTAAATGCCAAAATGCCAAAGTCTTAACTTCTACAGCTTATTTTTACACTAACCGCCGATCAAGCCCGTTCATGTATCTCTAACAAAATTGTTGTTATTATACTCCATAAAGTAGAATCTAAAATTGTTGTGACATTACATTTTGTCCAATCCAGACATGATAACTAAATCATTTATTGTTCATGCCACTGTATTTCTATTCGGCAATGGAAGTTGTCTGATGATTAAAATGCAAGTGGGAGATTTAACATGCCTTAAAGGTCTCTTTCATCCCTTGTTAAACAATATGACTCTTAAACTGTTTCAGGATAGGGGCGTCGTAGGTCATTTAAATGATTCACTTAACCAAACGGACACATGGTGTACGCTCTTGCTTTCTCGCTGGAAAAATTATTAAATTAAAACCAAGTAATACATTTATTAACTCTGTTTTTGGAACTCTGAAAATGTATGAATCATATCCGCAGTGAAATGATCTCCCGTGTAGAACCAATCACATGCCATTTATTGACAGATAGTTCAATGTCTTATCGACGTGCTGCATAACATTATAGACACACTTGCAATAGAGAGAAAATTTAACATATCAACAGTTCAATAATTTTAGTTGCAGCGTTTTATGACTTAACCTAAACAAAATATAAAAAAATGTATTCACGAGTTTCGTGCAATTTCGCTTGTTTGAATTTTATGTATATATCAGTTTATGAAGACATTTTGTAGAAATTGCCATTCTAACAATTTGTAAAAAAAGTTCCAAGAGATTATAGAGATAAAAACTAAACTACAATTGCTGTAAAAAATGGGAAAACGTCACTCATCATTAACACGTTTTATCATATCATTTATTTAAAATTTATTTAAAATGTTGATGGATACAAATGCCGTTCGTTTGATATGCACTAAGAACAATATGTATTAAATACATGTGACGTACAGACAAAACCAGGATTTAATCCTTTAAGCAGATCATTCAACGTCTATTCAACCTGGAAAAGGAAAGGACCTTCCATCACAACATATCATGTAACTTAATGATTAACACCGACTACGTTGGGCCACTCTGTATTACCTTGGATTCATTTGAATTACTTTGGAATACTTTCGGCGTCCATGAAAACAAACTGACACGATGTGAATGTAAGGTCATCAAGTAGACTCACAGATAGACATTTTATCCAAGATTTTGACATGCACAAAACAAACAGTACCAAAGCAATAACAAAAAAGGAAACCGAGCGGGGATTATAATTTATTTGTAATTGTACATTCCAGCATTTGTAACTCATTCTCAAAACTTTTTATTATATGGATCACAAATGGCATGCAAAAGAAGAAACAACTAAAATATAAACGACAATGCACACATTACATGGACATGTCGAAAAGGTCGACAGTTGTTAATTTGAACTTCGTAACTAATTTCATTTCTTGCATAGTGTTCAACCTATTGATCAAATTGGCATGCACACACTACTATATACAAGGATCATTGACGTCTTTCTTTGTACAAAGAGCATATTAAGAGCAATACAACATAACATGGCATAAAACAAAGCTAAGCGTTTAATAGAATGTTTCAGCGCACTCTATGGCTAGTGATGCTTCTGGATTTAAGGGAGTAGGTACATAACGTTTTAATAAGCTTATTACATTCGCACATAGCGCTTTCGCACAATACATATATCAAGGTATGTAATTCATTCATTATTAAATGACCTAAACGCCATATACTTCTATTACAAATGATGTTAAAATAGTCAGTGGATTATGTACGGTCGACCTCTTCTGTGGTCCATTTTGTCCAATTCATCATGGTTTGGTAAATAAATGCAATAAACCGATTAAAATAATTGAACATGACTGTTGGATCGTATATCCCAGTACAAATTCACCGTGCTACTTCATCACAGTTGTTCTTGACAAATATAACACATTTTATTCAGCAAATTAAGTTGCGGTTGTGTTTCAGGAAACCATAAATTGAAGACAATTTACGTGTTTAAGGGTTCGCATCTGTATAGTGGTTTTCGTGTTTGGGAATAATTCGAGCTGCGCATGGTTAATTTATCGTTGATTCATCACGCCTGTTAAACCGGACATGTCTACAGAACATTTGCTAATTGTGCAAATCTAGTACACGGATAATCCGTTGCCTACCAATAAAAATGCATGGTTTTGGGCGTTGTCAATGTTGTGTTGTTGATCTGTTGTGCGCGATAACCCCTGCCCAATTATATTGGCTTAATGTTGTATCGTGTTGCCGTGTCTGTTGCCAGATCGTGTTTATTTAACACACATGAATACTGATTCTAGTTAGATTAAACATTGTGAAAGTCTAAGTATTGTATTTATAAGATTACGAAATAGTTTCGACATTGATACATTGTCTTAACAAAAAGGTATACTCTTATATTCAATAAATGTTTGTCTTTAACGAGACTTATGGCATTAAACAACGTTATTGAATAAATACAATTGTGTGCCTTAAATGGGCCTTTTCACGTTTTGGTAAGCGATAGACTTTTACTCCAGGGTACGGTGGTTCGAACCTTACTTTTTTCGTTTTTGAATTTCATTCTTGTTTTGTTGTTAACTGGAGCTTTTAAGATCGAATGTTTACATTTATCAATATAATGACATTTAATGACAATCTTCAATACATGCCAAAATCTGTGAAAAGGCCCCTTTAATGTAAGAGTTATATTATTCATTGTGTAATGTACTGCGTATCATTAAAGAGAGACTAAATATAACGAAACGCTGTTTTATATAATGATGTAATGTTAACAAAAAGTCAAACAAGTATCAAATCGAAAATCGGTAATATATGTACTCACTGCATTTAACATGCACTGCAATACATTGTATTAAAAAACATTAATAACATTGAAACTGACATACAATAGTATCACATTTAACCCCAAAAGCAATATACAACCGAACGCAATTAAAAATACGCATCAATTCACGTTGAATAGTATGCAGTATTATGTAAGACGTATACCTTAGCTGCATCAAAAGATTTATATATCTACTTTGTACTCTTTATCGCAGTCGATATAAAAATGTAACTTTTATTTATCACAAAGTGATTTGAATACGTCTGGCAGGCGTAATAATGACTTGTAAATATGTTAAATAAAATCATAATAAACCCAAGCTTTCACATTTTTATTGTCATCGTAAATCGAAAGAATAAAGTATCGATTTCAAACATCATATATTTGATATAAAAATCAATGATATAAAAGAGGGAGAAACTCCTTAACGATTGCTTTCTTGAAGCGTTTGAATAGCTAAATTACCTATAAATTGCTACATCAGGTGTATTAAAATACACACCCATACATTATGGGCACACCACACACAAACCTCACTTTCTTTTGGGAATGATTGCTTTCGTATTGTCGAGTCTCTTTCATGTTTCCTATGCCAGAGTTTTTAAGTTGTTAATTTCATGTCTTAATTTGACTTGAAGGGACATTCCGACGTTTATTCTCCATAAAAACAATTCAACATTCCTCTTTTCCGGCAGATATTTATAAAATTAAAATATTCTATCGATATAACAAATAAACTTAGTAACCTGACTTTTTTAATTTAATTATTCATTAAAAAGGCAAGCAAAATGCATAAATATTTGTTTTACCGTGTCTCACGTGCGATTCGAAATTTCGCCCACGAAAAGTAGCCCACTGCATTAAGGAAAATGCTACGCGAGAGTCCCGTTATCAAGAATGCACAGACGTAATGCATTAAAATTTTATTTCTTGCACATTTCATCTATAACGATTTTACTGCTACTGCTGAATTTCTTGTCCAACTGTCCCTGACGATAAGTATTGATCATTAGAGAAGAAACTAGTTTAATGCGCGTTTACAATAAACTAGACATTAAGTGTTATGCAAACCTGTATCACATGCATATTGAAATTACTCTTTTTGTTAAATACTACGCCTGTTTGACCTTGGACTCCTCCCTTTAATCAATTTATGACTAGCATCTAAAAACGGCATTGGCAAACAGCGTAGACCCAGAAAAGACGCCGCATGATGCGGCGTCTCATCAGGGTAGGCGCTTTTTGCTTAAAGGAATTTCTGTAAGAAATATTATAAATATAGACATAAATTTACTAGACCTCCCTAATTTTGGAAATAAATTGATCCAAATTTAGAAGGATGGGAAAGTCAACTAGGCATAAATGGGATAAATTAATCTGGAACATTGAAGTCACATGTACAAGTGTAAAATACAGATACCATTATGTACTGTACTCCAGTGAATTCATTATTATATTTTTTAATTTTTATACAACAGCAATTCAGCGTTAAACCTGTTTGTTTTTAATGCGATATTAAAATAACACCTATTAAACAAATCCTATTTAAAATGTAGATAGCATTATGTTATACCGATGTTTCTCGAACATCTGATACAAAAGAAATGAAAGGTAGATGAACTACAAAAGAAACAATGTTATTTATAATCTAATGAGTAAATCGCGATATTTAGATCTTTTGAATATAATGTGTACATTTTGTGTTATTTTACAATACACAAGACCCTTTTAAATTCATATTTTGCGAAAACTAGTTACGATAACATTGCACATTCGGTTTCTGTGCAATTTTCTAAATCGTTTATGTTCGAACAATATACTTTATATTACATGAATGCTCATATAATGTTTCATCAAAGCAGTGTTTGTATCAGTTTTAAGGCCTGGCCGTCAATATGTTATACATTTTATAAAATAGTTATTCAATATTTTGCATGTTTATACAAATCAAAAAACGCTGTACATAGTTGTTGTCGACGCTATGATGCAACCTCATTACAGTAACTGTTAAAGTCTTGCTATAACTGTGACTTCGAAGTATTCATATGAAAAACAAACTGGCGTTTTGTGTGTTTAACTTACCTACCAATTTGTTTGCTTCGCGCCTGACATGAAACAAATTAATTTATAAAAAATAAAATAAAACGATAAATTGTTGCGTTAACTGATTCAAATTTATGTTGCAGAACAAAAGATTTAACTTATCAAATTGTATTATTTTGTTTTAAATACCGAGTGAAATAGAATGTCTGTATTTATCGTTTAATTTTTTAAGAATGGTTAAATGTTTGTGTGAAGCTCAATGCTTGTTTCCTTTATTATCTATAGAAAGTCCAAGCAAACAGTATGGGTGAAAATAAAATAAAATTTAATAGCACAAATTATTAACTTTATCTAAGAGAACCTGCAGGACCTATTTTAAAGCTAATTGAAATGTTGCCATATTTAGGCAAATATAATTTTGATTAAAACAAAGCGCCGGTAATTTGACTTGAATGTAATTGTTGACATCTGGAGTGGCGGTCGCAGCCAAATTGGCCTTCTTAAAGATTCCACGCCGCAGGATACTCGGTCACCTTTTTCCAAGTACTCACAGCTGCTGTTTCCGGTGTGTATACAAACTAAGCATCTTATTACTCAGTGTTGTGCATCACCCCCTTACCGAAAGTCGTACAGAAGATGCATTTAATCTGGCATTCCGGATTTGTGTCTAATATAATATATTTCTTAGTTTTCACTGAGGTAGCTCCAACTTTAATTTTACTGTTAGAGGAGAGCAAGTAACCATTTAAGAATAAAGCTAAAAAATATAACAGTATTTATACAATCGAACTAATATTTTATGTTTGTGTTTATCGGCTCATTTATTAAACATATGCTGTGGTGTTTTGTTTCATATTGATTAAATGTGTTGTCAATAAAATACCTGCGAATGGCTACAACAATACCTCTTCTTGTAATGATTTATGAGTTAAATTCTCATACATTAACAGTCTATATATACTCGATTTGTTTTTGTATCACGCACAACATTTTTGCGAATCGAGTAATACTGCTTTATTTTACCAGGGCGATATAAAAGAAAAGAAAATAGTCAACGGATCAATCAAAAATATAACTTTTTGTGTATATTACCCTTTCTTAACATTTAAGGAAAGGTATAACAAATACATAATTTAAAAGTCGTTCGTCCCTTTGATTTAATGTATAATACATTTCATTTAATTATTAATTTCGTTAGTGTTCTTTATAAATTATCTGATTATTATTGGTACAAAGCAATTTAAATTCGTTTATAGTTCATTTAAGTATTTTTTATGTAACAAACACAAAAATAACAATGTTCAATAATAGTATATTTAAACATGATCTGTGAACGCAAATGACACGTTTTTACCATACAAACAAATTTGTTCTTTGAAGCAATACTAATAAAATAACAGTAAAAATACAATTTTCATGAATAAAAATACTGATACAAGCGAACAAATAATAATAATATAATGTTCATATTCTGCATTGAATAATTACCATACATACGTCATCTGCATGAGTGTTGCCGAATAAGTTCTCAACAGGAAATGTCCTTTAAGTAGTACAAGATGTGTGTGTCTTAATGAGCATAAACAAGGAATCCTTTAAGATCTTGATCTGTTTACTCGATCTTTACTATTTTCCCTGTTGACCTTCCTCAAGAGCGTCTACAAGAGCCACGTGCTCTTAAAGTGATTATCATAATTCTACGACCACATCTTTCAACAAAACAAAAATTCTTAATTACTTCCGGTACATGGTATATGAGACACTCTGTCGCATGCGAAGTGTCGCGTCAACATTAGCAGTCGAACGTTGTCGTGGCGTTACGGATATAGTGTCCGCCTTACGACACTGGGGTCGCGGGTTCGATTCTCACTACGGGAGCGTTCTTAAGGTCTCCCTAAAAGACGCTAAGCACTGTTCCTTCTTAGGAAACAGAATTGTGATCGTTTTAATAAGGCTGTGGCTTTCGATATAATCCATTTAAAATAGATAGGCGTATACTAGCGTAGGCAGTTGAAAAACAAATGAGAATATAAATAGGAGAAACACTCTTGTTATCACATTTTAATGTATTAATTATGGCTAGTGTATAATTATTTAGAATATGGTTTATCATTAATGCAATGTTTTAGATAGTGATCAGTTCCTTGTTTACATTCCATAAAGTTCTGTTTCGTCGTTTTATACCAAACGAAAATACAGATTGTACATTAATAACTCTGCTGGCAAGGTAACACACTTTTAGGCATTTCACTCCATTTAACATTAGCTTGTAAGATATGTTATGTTTTCAATATCAAGATTCTATTGTTTAGCGAATACATTTCAAGTTAATAGGCATTTTGTAATATCCACATTATGTCACTGACAATAATGTTTTATTTGGCCAATGGTTTCACATTTGGTAAAGCAACTCAGTAATTGCAGTCCTTCTTTTTCACGAACGTCAGTACACTTAGGGTCTGGAGGCAAGGATGAAAATTATGGTCTACCGTAGAGTATCCACATGTTATAATGAGATGAAATTCCAAAATAATGTATAATGTTTATTAGACAAACGTAAAAATACCTACGTAAACATAGCAAACAAAATAACATTTTTAGACATAAAATTGGCATATTGTACATAAATGATAATATGCATGACAACATTTGAAACACAGAGTCAATCAAAGTCAAATAAATAAGTCAGATGTCTTGTATCTCAGTTCAAGTAAACATAATTGCTATAATTAAGCAATCGAAAGAGATCTATGTTTTTATAATCGGAGAAAAACTGTGTCTTTGTGTAAAAAAAGAGAAAATATTGTGGGCTTTCAATAACTGATGAGATTTGTTAAAAAGATGGGATTACGGTTAGACCTTAATAACAATATTTATGACGAATACGATTAATGACACGAAGAAAATATCAGTCTAACATGCAAGATACCTCGTATTGAATTCTTATTAACTGTTACTTATTCAATGTTCACAACCTACTTAAGTCTTGAAAGTGACTTATTTTAATTTGGTTTAAACGAGTAAATAGTATAAATGTATGCAAATTTACGCATGCTTAGGTTAAGACCCGGTGTGGAATTTGATGCATGATATGTTAGCTTTCTTGTTCTTTTTAAAGATCATATGAAATGTGAAATAATACAAATGAGACTCGCTCTGAAAAAACCCGGGCGTCATTTGTGTGAATAATGTCGTCCACAATTTTAAATTGCAAACCGCACAGGCTAACCAGTGACAAAACTTTCCGCTTTTATGGAATATTTCGTAAGTCAGTCTCTTTCAAACGAAAATCCTGGGCGTCTGGGCGTATGAATGAATAGTAATTAAAATATGCTCATTTTCGACTTGTCACTATCGCACAACTAAAACTTAATATTACGATTTTTTATCAATCTTTAGTACTGAAATAAATAAATTGATAAAGTTTTTATATTCAAAACAGATTCATAAATCATTAATTGAACTTTGTAGATTAACTAACTACTTAATATCCGTAATACTAATACAAAAAAAAATTACGACTTGTTAACTGACCTGTTTTAACGAATAAACGAGTTAAATCGGAATAAGTTTAACTAACGAGAAAGAAATTAGAAAATGAACGAAAGTTAATTGTCCGCTTCCCTAAAATTCCATTGCCAACCATTGTGCAAACTTTTATATCAATATTCGGATTCCAGCAGGTGCAATAGAATATTTGACATTTATTTCGGTACGAAACATTTCAATCCTCGTTGAGTTATGCACACTTGTTTGGCCAGGCTCTTTCAACACATCAAACAGTGGCTTCGGGAGTATTTAGGCATACTATTCATGGCATTACTTGATTTTCTGTTCGTGCTTCACGGATTTATTTTATTAACATCAAACAACATTTGAATAACATTTCAAAGATTCGAGTATCAAATACATGATCGTTTCATATTGTTATTTTCGTTGTACTTGCTAAATATACTGTCAGTAGAACGACGATAACGACAAAACACATGATGCTGTTGTTGATGATTATTTTACTGCTGGTGATGCTGACGGTTCTTATCTATCTGCAGGTACTACATCTACTGCTGCTGATAATGATTCAGGGCGATGATAATGAAAAAGAAGAAGGTGATGGTGAGGCTACTGAGAATGATGGATGATAAACAAATAGACACCAATGTCCCTTTCTGTATGACAAGTGACCACAAACGCGCAGGGAATATGTGTTTTCCTTGCAATATAGCATCACGTTTAAACATAATTGTGATGTGCGATCAAATATGTAAATGCAATGCAAATAATCTTCCATAATTACTAGCATTGGATAATCGCATAAAGTCATTTGATAGCACAAAAGGGATTCATTGCTTTGATATGACGCATGCATTTGAGTCAGACAGCGTTTATGCTGTCGCATTTCTCTTGCAGAATGATCCTCTCCAATTTCAACAATGTGTTTTTTTAAGAATTGGATTGAAACTATAACCGATCATTAATATTTAATGAACTTAAATGATATATTTCCCCATAAGTCTCGTGTCAAATACATTGAGTTTGTCCGATGAAACCAGTGCAAGTTTTATTGCATAGGATGACTCGGCTTTCGGCTAATGTGAAGTTTCGCTCAATGTGTACTAAAAATGACATTTAAAAGGAGAACTCTGTATACTTACCCAATCTAATCTGACAAGCGTGCAAATGAACCTATTTAAAGTAAACATAAACTACAGTTTATTGTGTTAAACATTTATTAAACGTAATTACGATTTAATTAGATTTGTTGTTGGCAGTGGTCCTATTAAGTTTGATCGGTGGTCAACATGCCTGAAGGTTTTCCTTCATTTTCTCCAGTTTCAACGATTACAGCATGTTTTCTTCTTTTAAAGTGAAGCAAGGTTACATAATATGCTTCAGAACATGGCTTCTTCGGTAATAACTTAAGTTGATATGAGTCAACGCAGTCCTTATAAGTCATGAAACAACTCAATATTTATATTTGCTGTTGTAATAGTGTGTTAAATCCGTTTCTTGAAGCATAGGCATTACAGTTCTATACATGTCATCATTGAACAACTGTCAGGCGGCTTTGCGAAAACAAACAATTTCAATACGTATTAATAGCATACAAAATATTTATATAGACCGTCTTCAAGTCTTCTTATGCAATGAGTGTGTAGTCAAAACGTTAAAAGTAAAACACGTATATATAAATAAAACCTGTCCAGCATATTAGGTTTCTTATTGAACAACAACGTATCCATGTTTATTATTTGATTTTCCATAACACTAGTGCGTAAGACTGTAAGACTTCTTTGATAAATACTGCCAAAGGCATATGACAATGCGTGCATGGTGGCTTTGTTTCTTATTGACTTCGATAAAATGCTATATAGAGGTATATATGTATTACATCATTTGATTTTGAAAAAGAACATAGCGCCATCTAATCCGAGTCTGTTTTTTAAATAAACATTACAATGTTTTACAAATTTTATAGTGCAAATTGCATGACTGTGCTAAGATATTGGAGACAACTTCAATTGTGGACTATTAAAACATGTTAAAAGAAAGGCATCTGTTTAGCGGCTTTAGTGTTAAGATACTCGTGTAGCTACTTTTGGATCATGTGTATTATTATGCATCAAGCCTCTAAATGCGAAAAAAAATAATTTCGTACCAATATTTTTATTCGTACCCAAACTTTTGTTTTAACATAACTTGTTCATTTATTCACCAATTTACTTCAATGTAATACTGAACATCTCTTATGACAACACGGTCTATCTCGACCATCCATGTCCACATTACCCACACCGGGGCCCCACCAACATAGGCCTTGCCCACCCCAAAATCCCTTTTAATATGCGGCGTAGGGATACGCGTCGGCCTCTGCCGCGCCACTTCTAGTTTGTATACGTATTTGTTAGCATAGTGTAGCCCAATCATATACATATACGCACATCAATAAAAACGGATGCATTAAGTTTCGAATGTAGCCATTAAAAAACATCATCTTGCTGACGCAGATCTTTTGAATGCGTTTTGCTCAATGGATTAAATACATCTATAGGTAAAAACGTTCATGCGATTAAGTGGATGAGTGAATTATATTCCCAATAAAATGTTTTTAATGTATTTTAAAGTTTATGGGCCGTTTACATTGCGAAACATTCAGTAACCTGGTAAATTTCAATCTGTGGAACACATGACTTTTGATTGCTTTTAAATATGTCTCATGTAACTCTTAATTGATGTGTGTGGTAAGCATAAAGAAGTTGACGATTTAAAACGTCATAAGTGTAATTTTGTCAGAAAAGCTTTTGTTGCAGAAATATAGTCAGGTCAAATAGGGCAGCAAGGATGAACAGACTAAGAAAATTACACGACGAGTTTAGCCATAAACATTCTGAAATAAAATCGAAACAACCCATCAAATTTAAGGATACCCATGTTGAAACTCGTGATTATTATATTGGGGTATGGCGAGAGAAATGATAAGCGGTCGGTCGATTGTGCGTGCGGATGGCGTCAAACTGGTGATTTCCGGTACATGACCTAAGTTTATTGACCTATCTTGATGAATCTTAGGATCCAGTAACATTGATATTTGGGAGGTGTTGGATGACGGTCAAGGGCACTGCTACTATAATAAGAAAAAAAGAGAACTTCACTTTGGATGAAGATTGTGCTGTGACATTATGTGTGTACATGTAAGTTTCTTACATGAACGTCTAGCTTGAGATGGTTGTAAAGGTAAAACGGGCCAATGTCACACTTAAATTGGGATCTATTCTTGACGTGTGTACGATTGGTTTACGAACTACCAAATACTATTGTGATCAAGCCAACGATTAAACATGTAAAGATAATAATGGTAGGCAGTGTTGGTTATCGTGAATGGTTTATGTGTTTACTACATGGGTTGTAAAAATATGATTCTGTAAACACACGTTATGTTAATATGACATTGAATATGTGTAATATATTAGCCTTGGTCGGAAAAAAAACGACTTTGTGCATGTGCGTTATGTGTCGTCCTATATTAACCAGTGAAATCCGCTTGTGCATGTGCGTTATGTGTCGTCCTATATTAACCAGTGATGTCCGCTTGTACATGTGCGTTATGTGTCGTCCTATATTTACCTGTGAATTCCGCTTGTGCATGTGCGTTATATGTCGTCCTATAATTACCAGTGAAGTCCGCTTGTGCATGTGCGTTATGTGTCGTCCTATATTTACCTGTGAAGTCCTCACTTTGTGCATGTGCGTTATGTGTCGTCCTATATTTTCCTGTGAAGTCCTCACTTTGTGCATGTGCGTTATGTGTCGTCCTATATTTACCTGTGAAGTCCTCACTTTGTGCATGTGCGTTATGTGCCGTCCTATAGTTACCTGACAAGTCCGCTTGTGCATGTGCGTTATGTGTCGTCCTATATTTACCTGTGAAGTCCACTTTGTGCATGTGCGTTATGTGTCGTCCTATATTAACCTGTGAAGTCCACTTTGTGCATGTGCGTTATGTGTCGTCCTATATTTACCTGTGAAGTCCACTTTGTGCATGTGCGTTATATGTCGTCCTATAATTACCTGTGAAGTCCTCACTTTGTGCCCTTGCGTTATGTGTCGTCCTATATTTACCTGTGAAGTCCACACTTTGTGCCCTTGCGTTATGTGTCGTCCTATATTTACCTGTGAAGTCCACACTTTGTGCCCTTGCGTTATGTGTCGTCCTATATTTACCTGTGAAGTCCTCACTTTGTGCACTTGCGTTATGAGTCGTCCTATATTTACCTGAGAAGTCCACACTTTGTGCCCTTGCGTTATGTGTCGTCCTATATTTACCTGTGAAGTTCGCGTGTGCATGTGCGTTATGTGTCGTCCTATATTTACCTGAGAAGTCCGCTTGTGCATGTGCTTTATGTGTCGTCCTATATTTACCTGAGAAGTCCGCTTGTGCATGTGCGTTATGTGTCGTCCTATGTTTATATGAGAAGTCCTCACTTTGTGCATGTGCGTTATGTGTCGTCCTATATTTACCTGTGAAGTCCTCACTTTGTGCATGTGCGTTATGTGTCGTCCTATGTTTATATGAGAAGTCCTCACTTTGTGCATGTGCGGAATGTGTTGTCCTATATTTACCTGTGAAGTCCTCACTTTGTGCATGTGCGTTATGTGTCGTCCTATGTTTATATGAGAAGTCCTCACTTTGTGCATGTGCGGAATGTGTTGTCCTATATTTAACTGTTAAGTCCGCACTTTGTGCATGTGCGTTATGTGTCGTCCTATATTAACCTGTGAAGTCCGCACAGGCTTATCAAGGACAATGCATTCCGTCTAGACTAGACTTTCGTTTTAATAAAATTTCTTTTAAACGAAAAATTCAATAAACGTGAAAGTTGCGTCCCTTATTAGCATGTGTGGACGTCATAGGCTAATATGGGACGATATCAACGCACATACATTTAGCCCTGTTTTCATAGAGGGAGGCTTATTGTAAATATAAGTTTAGAATACAGTTTTCAAATGGCGCTAATAAAATGATGTTTCATAACAAATATGATGATACACTGACGTGATTGTACGCAGATGAAGCTTTTAATTTTGCTGCATTGTGCTGTGTAAAGCCCTGAATAATTCATTAAACTCATCTCGATGTCAGGTCTTTAAAAAAAACTGCAAATAGGTCGCATTGAAAAGTTTCAATTTTCCGCTTCAAATAGGCTTCACATACATCAAAAACAATTTGTTGCTCTTTCACATCGTATCTTATCTATTTTCTCACTGGTTATGTCATAAATCCAGCATAAATGAAGGTAAATTACTAAATGACTTCTATTTAAATCTGATGAACAGTTTATTTTCAAAAGCAATAGCATGAGGATATTCGGTCTAGATTTTCTTCGTAGGTTTAGTAACAAAATAATCAAATTGATGAAAACTTTAACGAAAAATTTGATTAAATTTTGCTGTTATTCAGTATCCTTTATCGGATCATGATTTATAAATTACTAAAAAGAAATGTAGTTTTCACTATAACTATATCACTTTAAACCAGTTTAGCTGGTGATTTACCTAAAAGACTGGTTAATATTTTCTCCGTATACTTCACGCAAGACACATCCAGACGAAAAGCTGGATACCATTTCACATTTTTTGGATGCAATATTTACCCAAAACGTAAACATAAGATTTCAATGTCGCATTTATTGTCAAACAAACTAATACGCATGAGTGTCGAAACACACGCCGGGTCCTATATTATACTGCTTACCTCACTAACGTCAAACAACACACAAGCTTTCACCTGGCGAACCAGATATGAAACCGCTGTATAGCTCATCGCTATCACTGACCGAACGTAGAAGATAAACGTTTTGATTATTATAAATATTTTCCAGAAAAGTCTTCAATTAAAATATGTGTAGAGGTCTTAAATGGGCCTTTTCACAGATTTTGGCTTCTATTGAAGCTTGTCGTTATGTGCTTCATATTGATACATGTGAACATTGAATCTAAAAAGCTCAAGTGAAAAACAAGAATAACTTTACAAAAAGAAAAACAAGTAACCCTCAACTGGACTCGAACCACTGACCCTTGAAGTAAAAGTCTACCGCTTAGACCACTCGGCCATCCGTTTTTATGCAATGAGCGATGTATTTTATACTTTATATAAGCAATCCTCGTATTATCTTAAACTATAACGATAACAACAGAACTTTCCAAATTATTCAATCGTTTCGCGTTGCAGCGCTTTATAATTTTCAGGTTTTTAAATCGTCAAAAGATGCATATATTTAATATTTAAGAGCATGGTAAATGTTCAGTATTACTGTTTCCTCATAAATATAATAACTACAACGAAAATTTGCGAATCTGGAACATTTTTCATAAGTTTGTCAATTTACCAGTACGTGAAAAAGGCCCCTTTAAAAGCTGCTATACAATTTTATAAACCGCCACTCGAAGAAAATTAACGACACACGCGTTGTCTCGTTAGCATGCAATGTGCGACATTCATAAATTTCTTAGATATCATAAAACGTTTTTGTGTGACCCGCCCTTACTTCAGAGCAGTCGCAATACCGACCGATAATTTACAAATCAGCATGGCACCATATCAAAACATTATAAAATTATGGCAAGCCAAAGCCGTCAGTGACGTACAAATTAGGCTGATCTTAGATATCTTCAATCTGTGTTTGCATATCCGCACCTCGTAATGACGTCAGCACTGAATCTGTATTATCTGTTCCAACATGTAGGTGTTTATTTGCACCACGCATTTGATCTCGTTATACACTTGAGACAATAAGTAAATAAAGTCAAATAAAGGGGTAATGCCTCCTGGGTTTGTCGACACCAGTTATTCATAGATGCTATTAGGTGTGCTTAGACTTTGAAAAGCATGTCGGTCTGTGCAAATACGTCCGGGTCATTAAGAGTATGTTAATAATTATTGATAAAAAACGATTTTGCACTGTAACAAATATACGGCATTGTCAGTTAACGCAGAATACAAGTATAGTGTATAGTTTAATTTCTAACAACGTTTACTGCCATTTATGCTTCTGATGATATTAATATTAGTACTATATCCCGGTGTAGTCACGTATAAAAATGGAGGAGATATATAGCATTATTGTTTCGGCATATCTAGATGTGCCCCTTAACACATTTATGCTAAGCGTCTAGAAAAAAAGGCCTTGGCAAACAGAGAAGACCCAGATGAGACACCGCATCGTGCGGCGTCTCATCAGGGTCTGTGCTGTTTGCTTAAAGGAATTTCTGTAAGAAATATTCTAAATATAGAAATAAATATACTAGACATCCTTAACTTTGGAAATAAATTGATCCAATTTAGAAGGATTTGAGAGTCCACTAGGCATAAATGAGTTAATTAATTTATTACAACATTTACTGCTATTTATGCATCTGATGATATAAATATTAGTATTATATTCCTGTGTAGTCGCGTATACAAATGGACGATATATAAAGCATTATTGTATCGGCATATCTAGATGTGCCCCTTAAACAAGACATACACATACATAGAATAATTGAAGATTCTAGCCAGCTGTACGGCGAATCGTGTTTATTTTGGATGACAAGTCAAACCCTTGCTACTAGCTATGTATATCTCATTAACCCTGGGAATCGGGCAAATGTTCGATTAACCGATGGATAAACGAATCTTTAAACACATATTGATGCTATCTTCATATGTTTCACATCATGTTTGCGATACTGTTTTAAACTGACACATGATGAACGCCGGTGAAAAGGATTGTTTATTGAGAAAACAATATGAACGTGCATAATTTTATCGTTGCAAATTTTAACAAGTTATACATTTGAATGCTGTCCGGATAGAATCATCTGAGTATAACACGTTTTTGCAAATGTATTGATTTTAAAGGGGCCTTTTCACGTTTTGGTAAATTGACAAAATCAAACAAGAGATGTGTTTGCCCCCTAATGCGCCGTTTTTTTACCTTTGACTTTGAAGGATGACCTTGACCTTTCACCACTCAAAATCTGCAGCTCTATGAGATACACATGCATGCCAAATATCAAGTTACTATGTTCAATATTTCAAAAGTTATTGCAAAACTTTACTGTAAGGTTAAAGTTTTGGGACAAAAAAATAACAGAATGACAGGCCAAAAACATTCGATCATTTGATCTGGGGCATAAAAAGTTATGAAAATTTATGTTTTTTATTTTTTGACCTTTGACCTTGAAGGTTGACCTTGACCTTTCACCACTCAAAATTTGCAGCTCTACGAGAAGTAAGTAAGAGATCGAATGGAGAAATGAAAAATATTTATTTTATTTTTGACCTTTGACCTTGACCGTTCACCACTCAAACTTAGCAGAATGCATGCCACATATTAAGTTGCTGTGTTCAATATTAAAAAAGTTATGAAAAATTATGTTTTTTAAATTTTGATCTTCGACCTTGAAGGTTGACATTGACCTTTCACCACACAAAACGTGCGGCTCCGCGAGAAGTAAGTAAGACATTGAATGGAGAAATGAATTATTTTTTTTTAATTTTGACTTTTGACCTTGAAGGATGATCTTGACATTTCACCACTCAAAATGTGCAGCTCCACGAGATACACATGCATGCCAAATATGAAGTTGCTGTGTTCAGTATTAAAAAAGTTATGATAAAACTTTAACGAAGGTTAAAGTTTTAGAAAAGAAAATACAATGATAATTGACCTTTGACCTTCAAGGATGACCTTGACTTTGATTTTAACCACTCAAAATGAGCAGCTCCATGAAATACACATGAATGGTAAATATCAAGTTGGTATGTTCAATTTAGCAAAAGTTATCAAACTTTAACAAAGGTTAAAGATTTGGACAGACAGACAGACAGACAGACAGACAGACAGACAGACAGACAAACAGACAAGACAAAAACAATATACCCCCGATCTATCGGGGCATAAAAGTTGTTTCAGATTCGCAAATTATCGTTTAAGTTATGATATTTGTGAGGAAAAAGTAATACTGAACATTTACAATGCTCTAAAATATCCATTATATGCATATTTTGACGATTTGTAAACCTGAAAATTATTAAGCGTTGAAACGCGAAACGATTGAATAATTTGGAAAGTTCTGTTGTTGTCGTTATATTTTGGGAAACTACGAGCATTGCTTATATAGGTAAAAATACATCCGCTCATAGCATGAGCACGGATGGTCGAGTGGTCTAAGCGGGTGACGTTTTACTCCACGACTCCAGAGGTCAGTGGTTCGAGCCCTTGTTGAATTTGAATCATTGTATGCTAACAGTTATACTTTTGTTATGAATTATTTTTTCTAAAACATATAGAAACATTCGAACTAAGTATGGCATTAACTCAAAATAATAACAACAATTTTCTTACACGAAAAATAAATAAAACTTGAATTATATTGATTTAAATATGTGTACTATCCTTTGCATAACGATTAAAAAACAAACAATATTTTTTGTTTAGTAGTAATTTTTCGACAGGAATTTTCATTTTATTGTCGATACGTGCCTTTAAGCCCACCATATTGACACACCTCATAGAATTCGTAAATATATGTTGCAGCATGAAATCCATTCGGCTTCAACCGATTTCGTTTAATAACTAGACATTGAAGAATAGGTTATGGCATAACAAAAAGCGAAATGAGAAATGTCGAACTGCTGATTAGAAGCAGAACAGGTATGTTATTGTTAATTGTTATCAAAGTATGATCTTATTATTCTATACAATGTACATTAAGTCTTTTTTTGCAACGGGCTTCGAAATGAATTAGCAAACTTACGTCTACTAATGAATGGGGTCGACAGTTTTTATTTTAAAAGATTTATTGCCAAGTTTCTGAGAAACACTATAGGTGACAGCCGTTAAAAGCATTAAACATTCCATGCTAAAATCGATTGAATTTATTTTTATTTGCTATTAATTTGGTCGCGCGATGATAATTCACAGGCAATTCGATTAAAGCGTTAAAGGGAAGAAGTTTTAATATTTGCTAAACACTATTTTTCGAATTGTTAATATACTTGCAACTTGTGTGTTAAGGTTTGGGTTATCAAATGAAATAACACATAGAAGCAGAAAATGGGGACCTCTTTGTAGTATTTTAAAAGCAACCCCGTTCGCATTCCAACTTTTCAACTATAAAATCAACTCATTTATTGTATTAAAACTAGCAATTAGTAGCTGCATTTGTACAGAGATTTAAAAGATCAGTCTCCGAACAGTGACCTAAATGTGTAATTGAACCAAACTGCAACGAACGCAATCGTAAAATCTTTAAGCGTTTCTAAATCGTGACATTTGCCCATTCAACCAAACATTCATTCACCAAGTATGATAAAAATCGCAAAGTAAGCCTTAAATATATATACTTTAGCTTTTGTGATTTCAAACATTGGTTTAAGACGTTATCTGCACCGATTCACAGTAAGTTTTTTTATTCAACAGGTTCGTTAATCATTTTGAGCATTATTCAAATCTGGGTTTGCAGTTCAAATATGGCACGTTTAATCCCGACGAAAGATGGCTTTCTTCTAGTTCCCGTATTCCCGTCTCTTTACTCGGAGACAAAAAAGGGTTAGAGCGGAATATGAACCTTGGTACGATGTTTGTTTATATCTTATTCGAGGATAAGATTGCTGTGTTAACCTGCATCGAACATGCAAACATGTATGAGTTAATGATCATATCGAAATCTTGAAATTCCAATGTGTAGGTCTCAGACGTCATATGTTAAATGTAGCGACACTTAAAGTGACTTTAGACGCATCTTACAGTATATGCTATGTTTATATGTGTCTATCGCAACCGTTGTTTATTGTTGGTGTTTTCACTTCATATACACTTATATTTTTGATAATGCAGCATCAACATACTAAAACAATATCCCAAAATGAGAAAAATAATGCATTTGAATATCAACCGTACTTTCGTTTGACAACTGACGACAGAAATTATTCGTTTTCCTGCAACGATACGACGCACGAACACTAACGCCGATCCTAATAAAAAGACAGTTCCGCTCGGCTTAGAGGAATGGGACAGTCTTGTAAATTATCGAATATAATATAAACAAATGGTAGCAAGATGTGTTGCAGATAATTGGTCAGTTAACACCTTTTAACTAACTATTTTGACCTGTAAATTCTTTCCGGCTCAATTCAACAGTGAAAAATGCCCATAATTTCACTTTACCAATAACATTGTCCAGTTAAGCTTTTATGTCGTCAGCAACCTGATCAGTGTTCTACTGAAGACTAATCTATTTACAAGAATATATATATATATTCAGCAAATTAAAAAAAAAATATTTCATGAATGTTCTTATGCTTAAATAAATGCGACCGAGGTAAGAGACTGATACATTTCTTTTTTAACGATAGTACACCGTTAACTTAAAAACATTGTTTAAGATACTCAACTGTACCAATAGTAAACCATTAAATGCCAAAATGCCAAAGTCTTAACTTCTACAGCTTATTTTTACACTAACCGCCGATCAAGCCCGTTCATGTATCTCTAACAAAATTGTTGTTATTATACTCCATAAAGTAGAATCTAAAATTGTTGTGACATTAAATTTTGTCCAATCCAGGCATGATAACTGAGGCATTTTTCAATGTTGTCTGATGATTTATATGCAAGTGGGAGAGTTAATATATCTGAAATGTCTATTTCGTCCATTGTTAAACAATACGCCTTTTAAATTGTTTCAGGATAGGGAAGTCGTGGGTCATTTAAATGATTCACTTAACCAGACAGACACAGGGTTTACGCTCTTGCTTTCTCGCTGGAAAATTATTACATGAAAACGTAGTAATAAATTTATTAACTCTGTTCCTGGAACTCTGTTTCGTTAGATGTATGAATCACATCCGCAGTGAAATGATCTAGCTTGGATTACCAATCAAATGCCATTTATTGGCAATGCTGTACCGACGTTCTGCATAACATTATTAACACACTTGCATTGGAGAGAAAATAAAACATTTCAACAGTGCACTAATTTGGGTTAGTGTTTAATGAATGTACCTAAACAAAATTAAAAAAAATGTATTCACGAGTTTCGTGCAATTTTGCTGGCTTGAATTTTATGTATATGTCAGTTTATGAAGACATTTTGTAGAAATCGCAATTCTACCAATTCGTGAAAAAGTTCCAAGAGCTTATAGAGAGAAACACTAAACTACATTTGCTGTAAAAAATAATGGGTAAACGTCACTCATCTTTAACACGTTTTTATCATATCATTTCAAGTTTTTATCATATCATATCATTTTCTCGTATCATTTGAACATGTTGATGGATACAAATGCCGTTCGTTTGATACTCGTTAAGAACAATAGTTATTAAACACGCGTGACGTACAAAAAAACACAACAGGATTTAATCCTTAAAGCAGAGCATTCAACGTCTATTCAACCAAGAAAAGGAAAGGACCTTCATCACAACCTATCATGTACCTTGATGATTAGCACCGACAACGTTGGGCAACTCTGGATTATCTTGGACTCATTTGAATTACTTTGGAATACTTTCGGCGTCCATGAAAACAAACTGACAAAAACATGTGAATGTAATGTCATCAAGTAGACTCACAGATGGACATTTTATCCAAGACTTGGACATGCACATAACAAATAGTACCAAAGCATAAACAAACAAAAAATAACGAACGGGTATACGAATTTATTTGTAATCTTACATTCCAGCATTTATAACTCACGCTCAAATCTTTTTATTAAATGTATCACAAAGAAACACGAAATGCCACGCCATTAGACTCCACGACATGGCCCGACACTAGACGACATGACACTAGACGTTACGACATAACAGGCCACAAAATGACTGCAGCCGTCATATTTTGCAAAAGTTCGTCTTCCACCAATCCACTTTATAAACGAGAACCAGATGCCTTAAAATTATGGTTTGCAGTTTGAGTTTGTAACGGTCAAAAAGATATTAAAAAAACATCGAAATAAGCCAATTTAATAAAATAGATAACCGTTTATTTGATAGTTTCAGTGCATTCTATGACTGGTGATGCTTCTGGATTTAAGAGAGTAGGTGCAGAACGTTTTACCAAGCTTATTACATTCGCACATATCGCTTTCGCACAATACCTATATCAAGGTATGTAATTCATTCATTATTCAATGAACTAAACGCCATTTACTTCTATTACAAATGATGTAAAAAAAGTCATTGAATTATGTTTGGTCGGCCTCTTCTGCGGTCAAGTTTTTCCATTTCATCATGTATAGGTAAATACATGCAATAAACCGGTTAAAATAATTGATCATGTTGGATCGTTTGTCCCAGTACAAATTCATCGAAATAGTTCATTAGAGTTGCTCTTGACAAATGTAACACATTTTATTCGGCAAATTAAGTTGCGGTTGTGTTTCAGGAAACCATAAATTGAAGACAATTTACGTGTTTAAGGGTTCGCATCTGTATAGTGGGTTTCGTGTTTGGGAATAATTCGAGCTGCGCTTGGTTAATTTAACCATTGATTCATCACGCCTGTTAAACCGGACATGTTTACAGAACATTTGCTAATTGTGCAAATCTAGTACACGGATAATCCGTTACCACCAAATAAAAGTGCATGGTTTTGGGCGTTGTCAATGTTGTGTTGTTGATCTGTTGTGCGCGATAACCCCTACCCAATTATATTGGCTTGTACCGTGTCGCTGTGTCTGTTGCCAGATCGTGTTTATTTCACACACAGGAATACTGATTCTAGTTAGATTAAACATTGTGAAAGTCTAAGTATTGTATTTATAAGATTACGAAATAGTTTCGCCATTGATACATTGTCTTAACAAAAAGGTATACTCTTATATACAATATATGTTTGTCTTTACGAGACTTATGGCATTAAACAACGTTATTGAATAAATACAATTGTGTGCCTTAAATGGGCATTTTCACATTTTCACGTTTTGGTAAATTAACAAATTAAAAAAAAATGTTTCAAATTCGCAAATTTTCGTTGTAGTTATAATATTTGTGATGAAACAGTGATACTAGAAATTTAAAATGCTCTAAAATATCCATTATATGCATCTTTTGACCATTTTGAAACCTGAAAATTATAAAGCGTTGCATCGCGAAACGATTAAATAATTTGGAGAGTTCTGTCTTTGTTTAATTTGTGATACTACGAGGATTGCTTATATAAAATACATGACTTATTGTATGAGCACGGATGGCCGAGTGGTCTAAGCGATAGACTTTTACTCCAGAGGAAAGTGGTCCGAGCATTACTTTTAAACGTTTTTGAATTTTATTCTTGTTTTATTGTTAACTGGAGCTTTTAAGATCGAATGTTTACATTTATCAATATAATGACATTAAATGACAATCTTCAATACATGCCAAAATCTGTGAAAAAGTCCCTTTAATGTAAGAGTTATATTATTCATTGTGAAATGTACTGATGATAGAGAGAGAGAGAGAGAGAGAGAGAGAGAGAGAGAGAGAGAGAGAGAGAGAAAGAGAAAGAGAGAGAGAGAGAGAGAGAGAGAGAGAGAGAGAGAGAGAGAGAGAGAGAGAGAACTAGAGAGCTCGCTCTCCTCTCTCTCTCGCTCGCTCTCGCTCGCTCGCTCTCTCGAGCTCTCTCTCTCTCTCTCTCTCTCTCTCTCTCTCTCTCTCTCTCTCTCTCTCTCTCTCTCTCTCTCTCTCTCTCTCTCTCTCTCTCTCTCTCTCTCTCCTCTCTCTCTCTCTCTCTCTCTCCTCTCTCTCTCTCTCTCTCTCTCTCTCTCTCTCTCTCTCTCTCCTCTCTCTCTCTCGCTCCTCTCCGAGACTCTCTTATTACACACTTTATATTATTGTAATGTTAATTTTCAAAGTCAAAAAGTCAAACAAGTCGCAAATCGAAAATCGGTAATATATGCACTCACTGCATTTAACATGCACTGCAATACACTGCAATACATTGTATTAAAAAACATCAATTACATTGAAACTGACATACAATAGAATGACATTTTACCCCAAAAGCAATATACAACCGAACGCAATTAAAAATACGCATCAATTCACGTTGAATAGTATACAGTATTATGTAAGACGTATACCTTATCTGCATCAAAAGATTTATCTATCTGCTTTCTACTCGTTATCGCAGTCGATATAAACATGTAACTTTTATTTATCACAAAGTGATTTGAATACGTCTGGCAGCCGTAATGATGCCTTGTCAATATGTTAAATAAACTCATAATAAACACAAGCTTGCACATTTTTATTGTCATCGTAAATCGGAAGAATAAAGTCTCGATTTCAAACAACATATATTTGATATAAAAATCAATGATATAACAGAGGGAGAAACTCCTTTACGATTGCATTCTTGAAGCGTTTTAATAGCTAAATTACCTATAAATTGCTACATCAGGTGTATTAAAATACACACCCATACATTATGGGCACACCACACACAGACCTCACTTTCTTGTGGGCATGATTGCTTTCGTATTGTCGAGTCTCTTTCATGTTTCCTATGCCAGAGTTTTTAAGTTGTTAATTTCATGTCTTAATTTGACTTGAAGGGACATTCCGACGTTTATTCTCCATAAAAAACAATGCAACATTCCTCTTTTACGGCAGATATTTATAAAATTAAAAGATTCTATCGATATAACAAATAAACTTAGTAACCTGATTTTTTTATTTAATTATTCATTAAAAGAGAATGCAAAATGCATAAATATTTGTTTTACCGTGTCTCACGTGCGATTCGAAATTTCGCCCACGAAAAGTAGCCCACTGCAATAAGGAAAATGCTACGCGAGAGTCCCGTTATCAAGAATGCACAGACGTAATGCATTAAAATTGTATTTCTTGCACATTTCATCTATAACGATTTTACTGCTACTGCTTAATTTCTTGTCCAACTGTCCCTGACGATAAGTATCGATCATTAGAGAAGAAACTAGTTTAATGCGCGTTTACAATAAACTAGACATGTAGTGTTATGCAAACCTGTATCACATGCATATTGAAATTACTCTTGTTGTTAAATACTAAGCCTGTTTGACCTTGGACTCCTCCCTTAAATCAATTTATGCCTAGCATCTAAAAACGGCATTGGCAAACAGCGTAGACCCAGAAAAGACGCCGCATGATGCGGCGTCTCATCAGGGTAGGCGCTTTTTGCTTAAAGGAATTTCTGTAAGAAATATTATAAATATAGACATAAATTTACTAGACCTCCCTAATTTTGGAAATAAATTGATCCAAATTTAGAAGGATGGGAAAGTCCACTAGGCATAAATGGGATAAATTAATCTGGAACATTGAAGTCACATGTACAAGTGTAAAATACAGATACCATTATGTACTGTACTCCAGTGAATTCATTATTATTTTTTTTTAATTTTTATACAACAGCAATTCAGCGGTAAACCTGTTTGTTTTTAATGCGATATTAAAATAACACCTATTAAACAAATCCTATTTAAAATGTAGATAGCATTATGTTATACCGATGTTTCTCGAACATCTGATACAAAAGAAATGAAAGGTAGATGAACTACAAAAGAAACAATGTTATTTATAATCTAATGAGTAAATCGCGATATTTAGATCTTTTGAATATAATGTGTACATTTTGTGTTATTTTACAATACACAAGACCCTTTTAAATTCATATTTTGCGAAAACTAGTCACGATAACATTGCACATTCGGTTACTGTGCAATTTTCTAAATCGTTTATGTTCGAACAATATACTTTATATTACATGAATGCTCATATAATGTTTCATCAAAGCAGTGTTTGTATCAGTTTTAAGGCCTGGCCGTCAATATGTTATACATTTTATAAAATAGTTATTAAATATTTTGCATGTTTATACAAACCAAAAAACGCTGTAAATAGTTGTTGTCGACGCTATGATGCAACCTTATTAGAGTAACGAATTTAAGTCTTTCTATAACTGTGACTTCGATGTATTCATATGAAAAACAATCTGGCGTTTTGTGAGTTTTAACTTACCTACCAATTTGTTTGCTTCGCGCCTGACATGAAACAAATTAATTTATAAAAAATAAAATAAAACGATGAATTGTTGCGTTAACTGATTCAAATTTATTTTGCAGAACAAAAGATTTAACTTATCAAATTGTATTGTTTTGTTCTAGATACCGAGTGAAATAGAATGTCTGTATTCATCGTTTAATATTATAAGAATGGTTAAATGTTTGTGTGAAGCTCAATGCTTGTTTCCTTTATTATCTATAGAAAGTCCAAGCAAACAGTATGGGTGAAAATAAAATAAAATTTAATAACACAAATTATTAACTTCATCTAAGAGAACGTGCAGGACCTATTTTAAAGCTAATTGAAATGTTGACATATTTTGGCAAATATAATTTTGATTAAAACAAAGCGCCGGTAATTTGACTTGAATGTAATTGTTGGCATCTGGAGTGGCGGTCGCAGCCAAATTGGCCTTCTTAAAGATTCCACGCCGCAGGATACTCGGTCACCTTTTTCCAAGTACTCACAGATGCTGTTTCCGGTGTGTATACAAACTAAGCATCTTATTACTCAGTGTTGTGCATCACCCCCTTACCGAAAGTCGTACAGAAGACGCATTTAACTTGGCATTCCGGATTTGTGTCTAATATAATATATTTCTTAGTTTTTACTGAGGTAGCTCCAACTTTAATTTTACTGTTAGAGGAGAGCAAGTAACCATTTAAGAATAAAGCTAAAAAATATAACAGTATTTATACAATCGAACTAATATTTTTGTTTGTGTTTATCGGCTCATTTATTAAACATATGCTGTGGTGGTTTGTTTCATATTGATTAAATGTGTTGTCAATAAAATACCTGCGAATGGCTACAACAATACCTCTTCTTGTAATGATTTGGAGTTAAATTCTCATACATCAACAGTCTATATATACTCGATTTGTTTTTGTATAACGCACAACATTTTTGCGAATCAAGTAATACTGCTTTATTTTACTAGGGCGATAAAAAAGAAAAGAAAATAGTCAACGGTTCAATCAAAAAGATAAAAAAAAATTGTATATTACCCTTTCTTAACATTTAAGGAAAGGTATAACAAATACATAATTTAAACGTCGTTCGTCCCTTTGATTTAATGTATAATACATTCCATTTACTTATTCAAGAGTATTTTAATTGCGGAAATTTACCATTACACTATCAGGCATTGTGGCATTTCTCAAGAGTAACTAAATGCCATTTTTGGCCGACATGATGTTATGGTTGTAGACCATACCATTTAAGGAACTAATTAATGTTTGATGAATGGGAGTGTTTTCCGTGGGAAATACAAACACTACGTCTCAAGATTTAGTGTGATCCTCAAGCAGTGTCATTGTAAGCAACGTCCTTTGAAAAATTGCATGACAGACAATAAATGCAGCAGAAGCTTACCAAAGAATTTCTAATCTTTTGTAGACAAGTCGGCTTATTTAAAACGTTAAGTATTTTAGTTACACATAGAATATTAATTTCGTTAGTGTTCTTTATAAATTATCTGATTAATATTGGTACAAAGCAATTTAAAATCGTTTATAGTTCATTTGAGTATTTTTTATGTAACAAACACAGAAATAACAATATTCAATAATAGTATATTTAAACATGATCTGTGAACGCAAATGACACGTTTTTACCATACAAACACATTTGTTCTTTGAAGCAATACTAATAAAATAACAGTAAAAATACCATTTTCATGAATACAAGCGAACAAATAATAATAATATAATGTTCATATTCTGCATTGAATAATTACCATACATACGTCATCTGCATAAGTGTTGCCGAATAAGTTCTCAACAGGAAATGTCCTTTAAGTAGTACAAGATGTGTGTGTCTTAATGAGCATAAACAAGGAATCCTGTAAGATCTTGATCTGTTTACTCGATCTTTACTATTTTTCCTGTTGACCTTCCTCAAGAGCGTCTACAAGAGCCACGTGCTCTTAAAGTGAGTATCATAATTCTACGACCACATCTTTCAACAAAACAAAAATTCTTAATTACTTCCGGTACATGGTATATGAGACACTCTGTCGCATGCGAAGTGTCGCGTCAACATTATCAGTCGAACGTTGTCGTGGCGTTACGGATATAGTGTCCGCCTTACGACACTGGGGTCGCGAATTCGATTCTCACTACGGGAGCGTTCTTAAAGTCTCCCTAAAAGACGCTAAGCACTGTCCCTTCTTAGGAAACAGAATTGTGATCGTTTTAATAAGGCTGTGGCTTTCGATATAATCGATTTAAAATAGATAGGCGTATACTAGCGTAGGCAGTTGAAAAACAAATGAGAATATAAATAGGAGAAACACTCTTGTTATCACATTTTAATGTATTAATTATGGCTAGTGTATAATTCTTTAGAATATAGTTTTTCTATCATTAATGCAATGTTTTAGATAGTGATCATTTCCTTCTTTACATTCCATAAAGTTCTGTTTCGTATTTTTATACCAAACGAAAATACAGATTGTACATTAATAACTCTGCTGGCAAGGTAACACACTTTGAGGCATTTTACTCCATTTAACATTAGCTTGTAAGATATGTTATGTTTTCAATATCAAGATTCTATTGTTTAGCGAATACATTTCAAGTTAATAGGCATTTTGTAATATCCACATTATGTCACTGACAATAATGTTTTATTTGGCCAATGGTTTCACATCTGGTAAAGCAACTCATTAATTGCAGTCCTTCTTTTTCACGAACGGCAGTACACTTCGGGTCTGGAGGCAAGGATGAAAAATTATGGTCTAACGCAGAGTATCCACATGTTATAATAAGATGAAATTCCAAAATAATGTCTAATGTTTATTAGACAAACGTAAAAATACCTACGTAAACATAGCAAACAAAATTACATTTTTAGACATAAAATTGGCAAATTGTACATAAATGATAATATGCATGACAACATTTGAAACACAGAGTCAATCAAAGTCAAATAAACAAGTCAGATGTCTTGTATCTCAGTTCAAGTAAACATAATTGCTATAATTAAGCAATCGAAAGAGATCTCTGTTTTTATAATCGGAGAAAAACTGTGTCTTTGGGTAAAAAAATAGAAAATATTGTGGGCTTTCAATAACTGATGAGATTTGGTAAAAAGATGGAATATTGATATAACGAGTGCATTAAGAACTGTTGTTGATTCGTTATTGCATTGATTCACTTAAGGCTTCATATGAATCAGGATATATACAACTAAAGCAAAATTTAGTTTATCACAATAACTAATCAGTTATATGTCTTTACAAACAAGTTATGATAATTTATTATATTTTCCAATTTCCGTACATTATGTTTATGCCATCTTAGTTTTAAGCATTATTTTTAAATGATGTTTGGATTGACAGTTGGTTATGTTCTAAAAGCTCATGTTACATGTCTATCATTTTCTTCAGTATAATTTATTTGATTTGTATTGTGTGTTTTTTACCATTTTATAAAGTAGAGATTTCAGGTTGTTAATTTTTCTTAAGCAAAACCAAAATAAATTCAGTATGTAAAGCAAGGAAAATAGTTGGACATAAGTAATTTTATATATGATGAATAGTAAAAAAACAACAAACCTAAAAAACCTTATCTGTGACGAATAAGAAAAACAAATACAATTAACGTGTATTTTGAAGAAAAGTAAACAGTTAAATTTAAATAACGTTATCTATGACGAAAAAGGGACTACGGTTAGACCTTAATGGCAATATTTATGACGATTACGATTAAACCTTAATGACTTTATTTATGAGGACTAAGGTTAACTGGTAGCCCTATAGCATCTTCTTTGACGAATAAGGGAAAGCAGATAAACCTAAGTAACCTTTTCTCTGACGAAAAAGGAATTATGGTTAGACCTAAATAACATTATCTATGACGAAAAAGGGATTACGGTTAGACCTTAATAACAATATTTATGACGAATACGATTAATGACACGAAGAAAATATCAGTCTAACATGCAAGATACCTTGTATCGAATTCTTATTAACTGTAACTTATTCAATGTTCACAACCTACTTAAGTCTTGGAAGTGACTTATTTTAATTTGGTTTAAACGAGTAAATAGTTTAAATGTATGCAAATTTACGCATGCTTAGTTTAAGACCCGGTGCCGAATTTGATGCATGCTATGTTAGCTTTCTTGTTCTTTTTAAAGATTATATGAAATGTGAAATAATACAAATGAGACTCGCTCTGAAAAAACCCGGGCGTTATTTGTGTGAATAATATCGTCCACAATTTTAAATTGCAAACCGCACAGGCTAATCAGTGACAAAACTGTCCGCTTGTATGGAATATTTCGTAAGTCAGTCTCTTTCAAACGAAAATCCTGGGCGTCTGGGCGTATGAATGAATAGTAATTAAAATATGCTCATTTTCGACTTGTCACTATCGCACAACTAAAACTTAATATTACGATTTTGTATCAATCTTCAGTACTTAAATAAATAAATTGATAAAGTTTTTATATTCATAACCGATTCATAACTCATTAGTTTAACTTTGTAGATTAACTAACTACTCAATATCCTTAATACTAATACAAAAAAAAATTTACGACTTGTTAACTGACCTGTTTTAACGAATAAACGAGTTAAATCGGAATAAGTTTAACTAACGAGAAAGAAATTAGAAAATGAACGAAAGTTAATTGTCCGCTTCCCTAAAATTCTATTGCCAACCATTGTGCAAACTACTATATCAATATTCGGATTCCAGAAGGTGCAATAGAATATTTGACATTTATTTGGGTACGAAACATTTCAATCCTGAAATTTTCGGTAACTGACACCCACAGTGCATTCTTTGTTGCTTTGCTGATTCCTGATATCATACATATATTCTTTTTTTACTTACAGGTACATAAAATGCATACTGCTCAAGTTACTGTAGTTTATGAAATATATTTATTACCAATGGTTATGGTTTTATTCATATTACTCATTGTAACTCATGTTAAATAGATCAATATTCAATAATATGCACTTATTTTAATCAATATAAAGAAATGAAACTCCAGCTTCCGGAGCAGTATTGAATTTTCATTAAAAACAATAAGTTGGTCCTTTATTTAAGGCAAGTGACCGATTGCCCAAACTGTACAAAACAACGCAATACAGCACAATACAAATCAACATAAACACAAAATATGAATAAAGCTACGTAATAGCATTGTAACTCAAATCAAACAATAATAAAAGGGAATTAAAACGCATTCAATTTAATTACAATTTAATTACTCAATGGTATTGAAGATACCAGAGCAACAGAGTTACAACTTTTTGACGAACGATAAAATGAAACTACAAACAAGTGTCAACTACATTCCTTCTTTATAGAAAAAGATTTAAAAATATAGCGTCATTGAGTTAATAGTTCAGATAATCATCGCGCAAATACAGGAAGAAGCAGCAATAATGGGTGTAAAAATTCCATATTACATTGCTAGGTTGTTTATGTGACTGCTAAAAATTAAATTAATAATAATTAAATAAAAAACGAAACGCCTATCAGAGAGAAAATATAAATAAAATTGAACGTTATAAACCCAAGGACCTATGCATGTAGCTTACATGTACCCAGGAACAGAGAAAGAGTTATGACGTAATTGACAGGCGAAGATACAATGACGTGAAAAAATCCAGGGGCGGTAATGTAAAGTAATAATAAAACTATTAATGGGGAGGCTACTGCAAAATTGTACTACTAATAAAACAAGTTTAGTTGATTAAATATTAAGAATCAAATATATAAAAATAGTTATTCCATTCAAGCGACATTATTCGAATCAAACAGTATATAGGTATTTTGACAACTGACGACAGAAATGAAATGATGTACGATTTGAGTCCAAAAGTAGTTTTCATGCAGATTTGTTCATACGACACAAAGACACAATTTTGTTCAACAGTGAAAAAGGCCCTAATAAAACAAGTTTAGTTGATTAAATATTAAGAATCAAATATATAAAAAATAGTAATTACATTAAAGCGACATTAAACATTAATTTGTTCTTTTTATTGCATTGTTCATTTAAAGTTTTTGACATAATGCAATGGCTATATACGCATATTATTACCATTCTGCTCACTGACATTTCACAGTCATAAAAATTAACACATCTCCAAATGCCCGTAGCATATAAAAAAACTGTTGGACCAATAATAAATTTCACGTTGAATGCCCATCAAATCATGAAATGGTTATTGTGCAAGATGACAACAAAATTTACAAGTGGAAACTGATCCTTCTTAATTGCAGAGATTATTATTGATACCTTATACTGTGTTGAAACACTGACTTTCCAACAAATCAAGAGGTTAAATAAGTGTTGTATGAAAATGTGTAAAAATATTATTTTTATTTTTTTTTGTTAAAAAAATTGGACATATAAAAATATTAAAAGGCATGTAGTGAATTCTTCAGAAGCTGGCCAGTCTGGCAAATAACTTTTCAAAGCTAATTTCGAAGACTGAGTGTTATGCAAATGATTCTCTGGTTGGTGTCGAAAGCTTGATAACAATATTTTGATGCGTACAATTGCTGAATCTAGCCTTATCAACCTTGTGGAAAGACATGTCAATATCATTGAAGTCGGGATGCGTCTCTCCCATTATTTGCGTAAGAAGCAAGGAATCTTGTAGCGAAAAGTTGGGATAGCGTTTCCATTTTTCTTCCATTTTGACAGTTTTGACAAACTGCCGTCTGCTATAAACATCCGGTATCGCTTCAGTGCTATTTTAAGATCCACCAAAAACCCAAACGCCGACAGTGGGAATTACAAATAAAACATGGCATTTAATGCTGCTTAAATTCACAAGCATTGTATGCGTGTAATAAAAGTTACTCCCTTTATGTATTCCATAAAACTCATTGTGACACGCTTCGGAAATTAAAACACGTAATAAAATTCGACCGATTCTCTTTAGACAGAGACAACCGCCATTTTTGTGTGCCGAGAAATCTCGTGGTATGTTATAATGACGACGTCATCGTGATGCTTCTTTTATGTCAGGGAACCCGGGGATGTCCCTGACAACAAACTTAAGTCACTCCTTAGGCGAATTATGTTTAACTGAGGGAAAAAAATGCACGAGACAAATACTTACCTAATCGTTTGCCTAAGGAATTTTTAAGAAGAGTATTTAAGGGAAAATCTTGCCTTAGGTGATTTATCGAACTTAAGTAAATAACTAAGAAAATACCTAAGGATCTTTGTGGATACGGCCCCTGGCGAACCAGCTATCAAACCGTTGTAAAGCTCATCGCTATCACTGACCGAACGTAGAAGATTAACGTTTTGATTATTATAAATATTTTCCAGAAAAGTTTTCAGTTAAAATATGTGTAGAGGTCTTAAATGGGCCTTTTCACAGATTGTGGCATCTATTAAATCTTGTCATTAAATGCTTCATATTGATAAATGTAAATATTGAATCTAAAAAGCTCAAGTAAAAAACAAGAATAACTTTAAAAAAAGAAAAACAAGTAACCCTCAACTGGACTCCAACCACTGACCCTTGAAGTAAAAGTCTACCGCTAAGACCACTCGGCCATCCGTGTTCATGCAATGAGCGATGTATTTTATACTTTTATGAGCAATCCTCGTAGTATCACAAACTATAACGATAACAACAGAACTCTCCAAATTATTCCATCGTTTCGCGTTGCAGCGCTTTATAATTTTCAGGTTTTTAAATCGTCAAAAGATGCATATAATTAATATTTTAGAGCATGGTACATGTTCAGTATTACTGTTTCCTCATAAATATAATAACTACAACGAAAATTTGCGAATCTGGAACATTTTTTATTATTTTGTCAATTTACCAATACGTGAAAAGGCCCCTTTAAAAGCTGCTTTACAATTTTATAAACCGCCACTCAAAAAAAAATTAACGACACACGCGTTGTCTCGTTAGCATGCAATGGCGACATTCATAAATTTCTTAGATATCATAAAACGTTTTTGTGTGACCCGCCCTTACTTCAGAGCAGTCGCAATACCGACCGATAATTTACAAATCAGCATGGCACCATATCAAAACATTACAAATTATGGCAAGCCAAAGCCGTCAGTGACGTATAAATTAGGCTGATCTTAGATATCTTCAATCTGCCAGCGTGTGTTTGCACATCCGTACCTCGTAATGACCTCAGCGCTGAATATGTATTATCTGTTCCAACATGTGGGTGTTTATTTGCACCACGCATTTGATTTCGTTATACACTTGAGACAATAAGTAAATAGAATCAAATAAAGGGGTAATGCCTCCTGGGTTTGTCGACACCAGTTATTCATAGATGAGCTTAGGTGTGCTTAAACTTTGAAAAGCATGTCGGTCTGTGCAAATACGTCCGGGTCATTAAGAGTGTGTTAATAATTATTGATAAAAAACGATTTTGCACTGTAACAAATATACGGCATTGTCAGTTAACGCAGAATACAAGTACGTTGTATAGTTTCATTTTTAACAACGTTTACTGCTATTTATGCTTCTGATGATATAAATATTAATATTATATCTCTGTGTAGTCACGTATAAAAATGGAGGAGATTTATAGCATTATTGTTTCGGCATATCTAGATGGGCCCCTTAACACATTTATGCTAAGCGTCTAGAAAAAAGGCCTTGGCAAACAGCGAAGACCCAGATGAGACGCCGCATCATGCGGCGTCTCATCAGTGTCTTCGCTGTTTGCTTAAAGGAATTTCTGTAAGAAATATTCTAAATATAGAAATAAATATACTAGACATCCCTAACTTTGGAAATAAATTGATCCAATTTAGAAGGATTTGAGAGTCCACTAGGCATAAATGAGTTAATTAATTTATTACAACATTTACTGCTGATTATGCTTCTGATGATATAAATATTAGAATTATATTCCTGTGTAGTCGCGTATACAAATGGACGATATATAAAGCATTATTGTATCGGCATATCTAGATGTGCCCCTTAAACAAGTCATACATATACATAGAATAATTAAAGATTCTAGCCAGCTGTACGGCGAATCGTGTTTATTTTGGATGACAAGTCAAACCCTTGCTACAAGCTATGTATATCTCATAAACCCTTATGATCGGGCAAATGTTCGATTAACCGATGGATAAACGAATCTTTAAACACATATTGATGCTATCTTCATACGTTTCACATCATGTTTGCGATACTGTTTTAAACTGACACATGATGAACGCCGGTGAAAAGGATTGTTTATTAAGAAAACAATATGAACGTGCATAATTATATCGTTGCAAATTTTAACAAGTAATACATTTGAATGCTGTCCGGATAGAATCATCTGAGTATAACACGATTTTGCAAATGTATTGATTTTAAAGGGGTCTTTTCACGTTTTGGTAAATTGACAAAATTAAACAAGAGATGTGTTTGTCAGAAACACAATGCCCCCTAATGCGCCGTTTTTTTTTACCTTTGACTTTGAGAATGACCTTGACCTTTCACCACTAAAAATCTACAGCTCTATGAGATACACATGCATGCAAAATATCAAGTTGCTATGTTCAATATTTCAAAAATTATTGCAAAACTTTACTGTAAGGTTAAAGTTTTGGGACAAAATAACGCAATGACAGACAGACAGGCCAAAAACATTCGATCATTCGATCCGGGGCATAAAAAGTTATGAAAATTTATGTTTTTTATTTTTTGACCTTTGACCTTGAAGGTTGACCTTGACCTTTCACCACTCAAAATTTGCAGATCTACGAGAAGTAAGTAAGAGATCGAATGGAGAAATGAAAAATATTAATTTTATTTTTGACCTTTGACCTTGACCTTTCACCACTCAAACTTAGCAGCTCCACGAGATACACATGCATGCCAAATATTAAGTTGCTGTGTTCAATATTCAAAAAAGTTAAGAAAATTTATGTTTTTTTTTATATTTTGATCTTTGACCTTGAAGGATGACTTTGACATTTCACCACTAAAAATGTGCAGCTCCACGCGATGCACATGCATGCCAAATATGAAGTTGCTGTGTTTAGTATTAAAAAAGCTATGATAAAACTTTAACGAAGGTTGAAGTTTTAGGAAAGAAAATACAATGATATTTGACCTTTGACCTTCAAGGATGACCTTGACTTTGACTTTAACCACTCAAAATGAGCAGCTCCATGAAATACACATGCATGGTAAATATCAAGTTGGTATGTTCAATTTAGCAAAAGTTATCAAACTTTAACCAAGGTTAAAAATTTGGACAGAATGGCAGACAGACAGACAAACAGACAGACAGACAGACAGACAGACAGACAGACAGACAGACAGACAGACAGACAGACAAACAGACAGGACAAAAACAATATACCAATCTATCGGGGCATAAAACGTTGTTTCAGATTCGCAAATTTTCGTTTTAGTTATATTTGTGAGCAAATAGTAATACTGAACATTTACAATGCTCTCAAATATACATTATATACATATTTTGACGATTTGTAAACCTGAAAATTATTAAGCGTTGAAACGCGAAACGATTGAATAATTTGGAAAGTTCTGTTGTTGTCGTTATATTTTGGGAAACTACGAGCATTGCTTATATAGGTAAAAATACATCCGCTCATAGCATGAGCATGGATGGTCGAGTGGTCTAAGCGGGTGACGTTTAACTCCACGACTCCAGTGGTCAGTGGTTCGAGCCCTTGTTGAATTTGAATCATTGTATGCCAACGACTATACTTTTGTTATGAATTATTTTTTCAAAAACATAAAGAAACATTCGAACTAAGTATGGCATTATCTCAAATAAATAACAACAATTTTCTTACACGAAAAATAAATAAAACTTGAATTATATTGATTTAAATATTAGTACTATCCTTTGCATAACGATTAAAAAACAAACAATATTTTCTGTTTAGTAGTAATTTTTCGACAGGAATTTTCATTTTATTTTCGATACGTGCCTTTAAGCCCACCATATTGACACACCTCATAGAATTCGTAAATCTATGTTGCAGCATGAAATCCCTAAGGCTTCAACCGATTTCGTTTAATAACTAGACAAGAAGAATAGGTCAACGCATAACAAAAAGCGAAATGAGAAATGTCGAACTGCTGATTAGAAGCAGAACAGGTATGTTATTGTTAATTGTTATCAAAGTATGATCTTATTATTCGATACAATGTACATTAAGTCTTTTTTTGCAACGGGCTTCGAAATGAATTAGCAAACTTACGTCTACTAATGAATGGGGTCGACAGTTTTTATTGTAAAAGATTCATTGCCAAGTTTCTGAGAAACACTATAGGTGACAGCCGTTAAAAGCATTAAACATTCCATGCTAAAATCGATTGAATTTATTTTTAGTTGCTATTAATTTGGTCGCGCGATGATACTTCACAGGCAATTCGATTAAAGCGTTAAAGGGAAGAAGTTTTAATATTTGCTTAACACTATTTTTCGAATTGTTAATATACTTGCATCTTGTGTGTTAAGGTTTGGGTTATCAAATGAAATAACACATAGAAGCAGAAAATGGGGACCTCTTTGTAGTATTTTAAATTTATATATTTTAATTAACGGGATGTTCGCATACCAACTTTTCAACAATAAAATCAACTCATTAGTTTTATTAAAACAAGCAATTATTAGCTGCATTTGTACAGAGATATAAAAGATCAGTCTCCGAACAGTGACCTAAATGTGTAATTGAACCAAACTGCAACGAACGCAATCGTAAAATCATTAAGCGTTTCTAAATCGTGACGTTTGCCTATTCAACCAAACATTCATTCACCAAGTATGATAAAAATCACAAAGTAAGCATTAAATATATATACTTTAGCGTTTGTGATTTCAAACATTGGTTTAAGACATTATCTGCACCGATTCACAGTACGTTTTTTTATTCAACAGGTTCGCTAATCATTTTGAGCATTATTCAAATCTGGGTTTGCAGTTCAAATATGGCACGTTTAATCCCGACGAAAGATGGCTTTCTTCTAGTTCCCGTATTCCCGTCTCTTTACTCGGAGACAAAAAAGGGTTAGAGCGGAATATGAACCGATGTTTGTTTATATCTTATTCGAAGATTAGATTGATGTGTTAACCTGCATCGAACATGCAAACATGTATGAGTTAATGATCATATCGAAATCTTGAAATTCCAATGTGTAGGTCTCAGACGTCATATGTTAAATGTAGCGACACTTAAAGTGACTTTAGACGCATCTAACAGTATATGCTATGTTTATATGTGTCTATCGCAACCGTTGTTTATTGTTGGTGTTTTCACTTCATATACACTTATATTTTTGATAATGCAGCATCAACATACTAAAAGAATATCCCAAACTGAGGAAAATAATGCATTTGAATATCAACCGTACTTTCGTTTGACAACTTACGACAGAAATTATTCGTTTTCCTGCAACGCTACGACGCACGAACACTAACGCCGATCCTAATAAAAAGACAGTTCCGCTCGGCTTAGAGGAATGGGACAGTCTTGTAAAATATCGAATATAATATAAAAAAATGGTAGCAGATGCAGATAATTTGTCAGTTACCACCTTTTAACTAATTATTTTGACCTGTAAATTCTTTCCGGCTCAATTCAACAGTGAAAAATGCCCATAATTTCACTTTACCAATAACATTGTCTAGTTGAGCTTTTATGTCGTCAGCAACCTGATCAGTGTTCTACTGAAGACTGGTCTATTTACAAGAATATATATATATATATCCTTTGCAGATACATACGTTGTAAATGATTTAGTTTATATATTTTCAGCAAATTAAAAAAACAAACAAAAAACATTTCATGAATGTTCTTATGCTTAAATAAATGCGACCGAGGTAAGAGACTGGTATATTTCATTTTTAACGATAGTACACCATTAACTTAAATACATTGTTTAAGATACTCAACTGTACCAATAGTAAACCATTAAATGCCAAAATGCCAAAGTCTTAACTTCTACAGCTTATTTTTACACTAACCGCCGATCAAGCCCGTTCATGTATCTCTAACAAAAATTTTGTTATTATACTCCATAAAGTAGAATCTAAAATTGTTGTGACATTAAATTTTGTCCAATCCAGACATGATAACTGAGGCATTTTTCAATATTGTCTGATGATTTATATGCAAGTGGGAGAGTTAATATGTCTGAAATGTCTCTTTCTTCCATTGTTAAACAATACGCCTTTTAAATTGTTTCAGGATAGGGAATTCGTGGGTCATTTAAATGTTTCACTTAACAAAACAGACACAGGGTGTACGCTCTTGCTTTCTCGCTGGAAAATTATTAAATGAAAACGTAGTAATAAATTTATTAACTCCGTTCCTGGAACTCTGTTTCGTTAGATGTATGAATCACATCCGCAGTGAAATGATCTAGCTTGGATTACCAATCAAATGCCATTTACTGGCAATGCTGTATCGACGTTCTGCATAACATTATTAACACACTTGCATTGGAGAGAAAATAAAACATTTCAACAGTTCACTAATTTGGGTTAGTGTTTAATGAATGTACCTAAACAAAATTTTTAAAAAATGTATTCACGAGTTTCGTGCAATTTTGCTGGTTTGAATTTTATGTATATGTCAGTTTATGAAGACATTTTGTAGAAATCGCAATTCTACCAATTTGTGAAAAAGTTCCAAGAGCTTATAGAGAGAAACACTAAACTACATTTGCTGTAAAAATAATGGGTAAACGTCACTCATCTTTAACAAGTTTTTATCATATCATTTCAAGTTTTTATCATATCATATCATTTTATCATATCATTTGAACATGTTGATGGATACAAATGCCGTTCGTTTGATACTCGTTAAGAACAATAGTTATTAAACACGCGTGACGTACAAAAAAAACAACAGGATTTAATCCTTAAAGCAGAGCATTCAACGTCTATTCAACCAGGAAAAGGAAAGGACCTTCCATCACAACTATCATGTACCTTGATGATTAGCACCGACAACGTTGGGCAACTCTGGATTATCTTGGATTCATTTGAATTACTTTTGAATACTTTCGGCGTCCATGAAAATAAGCTGACAAAATGTGAATGTAAGGTCATCTAGTAGACTCACAGATAGACATTTTATCCAAGACTTGGGCATGCACATAACAAATAGTACCAAAGCATCAACAAGCAAAAAAAACGAACGGGGATTAGAATTTTTTTGTAATCTTACATTCCAGCATTTATAACTCACGCTCAAAACTTTTTATTAAATGTATCACAAAGAAACACGAAATGCCACGCCATTAGACTCCAAGACATGACCCGACACTAGACGACATGACACTAGACGTTACGACATAACAGGCCACAAAATGACTGCAGCCGTTATATTTTGCAAAAGTTCGTCTTCCACCAATCCACTTTATGAACGAGAACCAGATGCCTTAAAATTATGGTTTGCAGTTTGAGTTTTTAACGGTCAAAAAGATATAAAAAAAACATCGAAATAAGCCAATTAATTAAAATAGATAAGCGTTTAGTAGATAGTTTCAGCGCATTCTATGACTGGTGATGCTTCTGGATTTAAGGGAGTAGGTGCAGAACGTTTTACCAAGCTTATTACATTCGCACATATCGCTTTCGCACAATACATATATCAAGATATGTAATTCATTCATTATTCAATGAACTAAACGCCATTTACTTCTATTACAAATGATGTGAAAAAGTCATTGAATTATGTTCGGTCGGCCTCTTCTGTGGTCAAGTTTTTCCATTTCATCATGTATAGGTAAATACATGCAATAAACCGGTTAAAATAATTGAACATGACTGTTGGATCGTATGTCCCAGTACAAATTAATCGTAATAGTTCATTAGAGTTGTTCTTGACAAATTTAACACATGTTATTCGGCAAATTAAGTTGCGGTTGTGTTTCAGGAAACCATCAATTGAAGACAATTTACGTGTTTAAGGGTTCGCATATGTATAGTGGTTTTCGTGTTTGGGAATAATTCGAGCTGCGCATGGTTGATTTAACCGTTGATTCATTACGCCTGTTAAACTCGACATGGCTACAGAACATTTGCTAATTGTGCAAATCGAGAACACGGATAATCCGTTGCCACCCAATATAAGTACCTGGTTTTGGGCGTAGTCAATGTTGTGTTGTAGATCTGCTGTGAGCGATAACCCCTCCACAATTATATTGGCTTAATGTTGTATCGTGTTGTTGTGTCTGTTGCAAGATAGTGTTTATTTCACACACATGAATACTGATTCTGGTTAGATTAAACATTGTGCAATTCTAAGTATTATATTTATAAGATTACGCAATAGTTTCGCCATTGATACATTGTCTTAACAAAAACACGCTTATATATAATTAATGTTTGTCTTCAACGAGACTTATTGAATCAAACAACGTTATTGAATAAATACAATTGCGTGCCTTAAAGGGGCCTTTTCACATTTTGGTAAATTGACAAAATAAAAAAAATGTTTTAGATATGCAAATTTTCTTTTTAGCTATGATATTTGTGAGGAAACAGTAATACTAAACATTTATCATGTTCTAAAATATCAATTATATGCATCTTTTGACGATTTTCAAACCTGAAAAATTATAAAGCGTTACAACGCGAAACGGTTGAATAATTTGGAGAGTTCTGTTGTCGTTCTATTTTGTTATAGTACGACGATTGCTTATAAAAATGCATCACTCATTGTTGAGCACGGATGGCCGAGTGGTCTAAGCGATAGACTTTTACTCCAGAGGAAAGTGGTTCGAGTCTTACTTTTTTCTTTCTTAAGTTTTATTCCTGTTTTTTACTGGAGCTTTTAAGATCGAATGTTTACATTTATCAATATAATGGCATTAAATGACAACCTTCAATACATACCAAAGTCTGTGAAAAGGCCCCTTTAATGTAGAAGTTATATTATTCACTGTGTCATATAATGCGTTTCTTTAGAGAGAGAGAGAGAGAGAATAAATATAACGAAACGCTGTTTTATATACTGATGTAATGTTGACAAAAAGTCAAACAAGTATCAAATCGAAAATCGGTAATATAAGCACTCACTGCATTTAACATGCACTGCGATTCATTGTATTGAAAAACATCAATTACATTGAAACTGACATATTATAGTATCGCATTTTACCCCAAAACCAATATACAACTGAACGCAATTAAAAATATGCATCAATTCACCTTGAATAGTATGCAGTATTATGTAAGACCTATATACGGTGGCATAAAGGGGACATAGGCAATATTTTATAAAACTGTCTCTATGACGTGCGCACGGCATAGCTATGACGTGCGCACGTCGTAACAAAAGTTAAATAATATAACATAGAAAATATTTTATTTAACTATTTCTATGACGTGCGCACGTCATAGAAATAGTTGAATAAAAATTTTCGTATGTCCCCATAATGCCGCCGTACATATACCTAAGCTGCATCAAAAGATTTATCTATCTGCTTTGTATTTCGCGCAGTCGATATTATAATGTAACTTTTATTGATCACAAAGTGATTTGAATACGTCTGGCAGCCGTAATAATGCCTTGTAAATATATTAAATAAACTCATAATAAACACAAGCTTTCACATTTTATTGTCATCGTAAATCGAAAGAATAAAGTCTCGATTTCAAACACCATAATTTTGATATAAAATTCAATGATATAACAGAGGGAGAAACTTCTTAATGATTGCATTCATGAAGCGTTTTAAAAGTTAAAATTACCTATAATTTGCTACATCAGGTGTATTAAAATACACACCCATACATTATGGGCACACCACACACAGACCTCACTTTCTTGTGGGAATGATTGCTTTTTGTATCGTCGAGTCTCTTTCATGTTTCCTATGCTAGAGTTTTTAAGTTGTTAATTTCATGTCTTAATTTGACTTGAAGGGACATTCCGACGTTTATTCTCCATAAAAACAATGCAACATTCCTCTTTTCCGGTAGATATTTATAAAATCAAAAGATTCTATCGATACATTATTTTAACTTAATAACCTAACTTTTTTATTTAATTATTCATTAAAAAAGCATGCAAAATGCCTACATATTTGTTTTACCGTGTCTCACGTGCGATTCGAAATTTCGCCCACAAAAAGTAGCCCACTGCAATAAGAAAAATGCTTCGCCAGAGTCCCATTTAACAATATTGCACATACGTATAGCATTTATTTCTGGCACATTTTGTCAATAACGATGTTACTGCTACTGCTGAATTACTCGTTCCCATCGTCCCCGAAGATAAGGTGTGATCATTATAGAAGAAACTATTTAAATGCGCGTTAACATAAAACTAGACATTACGTGTGAAGAAAACATGTAATGCATGCATATTCAAATTAAACTTTGTTTTAAATACTACGCCTGTTTGACCTTCGACTCCTCCCTTTAACCCATTTATGCCTAGCGTCTAGAAAAAGGCCTTGGCAAACAGCATAGACCCAGATGAGACGCGGCGTCTCATCAGGATCTGCGCTGTTTGCTTAAAGGAATTTCTGTAAGAAATATTCTAAATATAGAAATAAATATACTAGAAATCCCTAATTTTGGAAATAAATTGATCCAATTTAGAAGAATGGGATAGTCAAGAAGGAATAAATTGTTTAATCTGGACAGAAGTCACATGTACAAGTGTAAAATAGATATACCATATGTACTGCACTCCAGTAAATCAATTATTAATTTTGAATTATGTTAAATACAACAGCGATTAAAAGTTTTCCCTGTTTGTTTCTAATTCGATATAAAAATAACACATATTTTTTTAATCACATTCGAAATGTAGAAAGCATCATGTAATACCGATTTTTCTCAAACATATGGTTCAAAGGAAATGAAAGGTAGATGAACAATAAAAGAAACTATGTTGTTTATCATTTAATGAGCAAATCTTGATATTTAGATCGTTTGAATACAATGTGTACATTTTGTGTTATATTACAATACACAAGACCCTTTTAAATTAATACATTGCGATAACTAGTAATGAATACTTTGCACATGCTGTTTCTGTGCAATTTTCTTAATCGTTTATGTTCCAACAATATACTTTATATTACATGAATGTTCATATATTATTTCATTAAATCAGTGTTTGTATCAGTTTTAAGGCCTGGTCGTCAATATGTTATACGTTTTATAAAATAATTATCAATATTTTGCATGTTTATACAAATCGAAAAACGCTGTAAATAGTTGTTTTCGACGCTTTGATGCAGCCTCATTACAGTAACTGTTAAAGTCGCTCTATAGCTGTAACTTCGAAGTCTTCATATGAAAAACAAACTGGTTTTTGTGTGTTTGAATTACCTACCAATTTGTTTGCTTCGCCACTGACATGAAACAAATTAATTGATAAAAAATAAAACAAAATGATGAATTGATGCGTTTACTGACTAAAATTTATTATACAAAACAAAAGATTTTACTAATCAAATTGTATTGTGTTGTTTTAGATATCGAGTGAAATAAAATGTCTGTATTCATCGTTTAATTTGATAATAATGGCTAAATGTTTGTGTGAAGTTCAATGATTGTTTACCTTATTATCTATAGAAAGTCGAAGGAAACAATATGGGTTAAAAGAAAAGAAAAGACCGTGCAGGACCTATTTTAAAACTAATTGAAATGTTGACATATTTGGCAAATATAATTTTGATTAAAACATAGCGCCGGTAGTATGTAGTTGTTGGCATCTGGAGTGGCGGCCGCAGCCAAATTGGCATTCTTAAAGATTCCACGTTGCAGGATACTCGGTAACCTTTGTCCTAGTAGTAACATCTTCTGTTTCCGGTGTGTATAAAAACTAAACATCTTATAACTCAGTGTTGTGCATCAGGCCCTTACCGAAAGTCGTACAGAAGATGCATTTGATTTAGCATTCCGGGATTGTGTCTAACATATATTATATTTTTTAGTTTTATCCGAGGTAGCTCCAACTTTAATTGTATAACAAGTTTAAGAATAAAGCTAAAAAATAAAACAGTATTTATACAATCGAACTAATATTTTATGTTTGTGTTTATCGGCTCATTTATTAAACATATGTTGTGGTGTTTTGTTTCATGTTGATTAAACGTGTTGTCAATAAATACCTGCGAATGGATACAACAATCCCTCTTCTGATAATGATGTTGGAGTTAAATGCATGACAGACATTAAATGCAGCAGAAGCTTACCAAAGAATTTCTTATCTTTTGTAGAAAAGTCGTCTAATTATTGACGCATTATGCGGCGTCTAATCTGGGCCTGCGCTGTTTGCTTAAAGGAATTTCTATAAAAAATATTCTAAAATATAGAAATAAATATACTAGACATCCCTAATTTTGAAAGTAAATTAATTTCATTGAGAAGGATGGGAGAGTCCACTAAGCATAAATGGGTTAAAATACAATTTTCATGACTGAAAATACTGACACAAGCGAAAACATTATAATAGCATGTTGCCAAATAAGTTATCAACAGGAAATGTCCTTTAAGTATCACAAGATGCGTGTGTCTTTATGAGCAGAGACAAGGAATCCTTTAAGATCTTGATCTGTTTACTCGATCTTTACTATTTTTCCTGTTGACCTTCCTCAAGAGTGCCTACAAGAGCCACGTGTTCTTAAAGTGGTTATCGTATTTCTGCGACCACAGCTTTGAACAAAACAAATATAATTAATTACTTCCGGTACATGGTATATGAGACACTCTGTCGCATGCGAAGCGTCGCGTCACGATTAGCAGTCGAAAGTTGCCGTGGCGTTCTGGATATAGTGTCCGCCTTACGACACTGGGGACGCGGGTTGGATTCTCACTACGGGAGCGTGCTTTCGATCTCCCCAAAATACGCCAAGTACTGTCCCTTCCCAGGAAACAGAATTGTGATCGGTTCAATAAGTCTAGGGTTTTCGATGTAATTTATTTAAAATAGATAGGCGTATACTGACTTAAGCAGTTGAAAAACAAATGAGAATATAACTAGGAGAGACACTCTTGTTATCATATTTGAACCCATTAATGCATAGTGGACTATCCCATCCTTCTAAATTTGGATCAATTTATTTCCAAAATTTGGGATGTCTGGTATAAATACTTTTATATTTAGAATATTTCTTACAGAAATTCCTTTAAGCAAACAGCGCAGACCCTAAAGAGAAGCCGCATTCGTGCGGCGTCTAATCTGGGTCTACGCTGTTTGAAAAGGCCTTTTTTCTAGACGCAAGGCATAAATGGGTTAATGTATTAAATGTGGCTAGTGTATACCTTTTTAGAATATGGTCTTTCGATGATTTATTGCAATGATTTATATAGCGATCAGTGCCTACTTTACATTCCATTAAGTTCTGTTTCGTCTTTTTATACCAAAGTAAATTACAGACTGTACATAAAAAACGCTGCAGGCAAGGTAACATAATTTTAGGCATCTCACTCCATTATAAACACATTTAACATTCGCTTACAAGCGATGTTATGTTTTTAATATCAAAATTATATTGTTTAGCGAATACATTTTTTAATATCCACATTATGTCGTTGACAATGATGTTTTATTTGGCAAATGTTTTCACAATAAAGCAACTCAGTAATTGCAGTCCTTCTTTTCACGAACGCCAGTACACCTGGGGTATTGAGACAAGGATGAAAAGTATGGTCTTTCGTAGAGTATCCACATGTTATAATGAGATGAAATTCTAAAATAATATCTGAAATTCTGTATATTCGACAAACGTAAAACAAAAAAACGTACTTAAAAAGCAACAAAATGACATGTGTAGACATAAAATTGGCAAATTTTACATAAATGATAATATACATGACAACATTTGAAACACAGACTCAATCAAAGTCAAGTAAACAGGACAGATGTCTAGTATCTCAGTTCAATTAAACATAATTACTATAATGAAGCAATCACAAGAAATCTCTGTTTTTGTATTCGGAGAAAAACTGTGTTTTTGTTTAAAAAAAGAGAAAATCGTGGGCTTTAAATAACTGATGAGATTTAGTATGAATTAGATGGGATATTGATTTAACGAGTGATTTAAGAACCGTTCTTGATTCGTATCGTTATTGCATCGATGCACTGAAGGCTTAAATGAATCAGGATATATACAACTAAAGCAAAATTTAGTTCATCACAATAACTAAACATGAAATGTCTTTACAAACAAATTATGATGATTTGTTATAATTTTCAATTTCCGTTCAGTATGTTTATGTCATCTTAGTTTTAAGCATTCTTTGTACATGGTGTTTGGATTGACTGTTGGTTATGTTCTAAAAGCTTATGTCACATGTCCATCATTTTATTCAGTATTATTAATTTGATTTGTATTGTGTGTTTTTTCACCATTATTTAAAGTAGAGATTTCAGGTTGTTATTGTTTCTTAAGCAAAATCAGAATGAATTGAGTATGTAAAGCGAGAAAAACAGTTGGACATTGGTAATATTATATATGATGAATAATAAAAAACGAAACAGTTAAACCTAAATAACCTCATCTATGACGAATAAGAAAATAAGTTACAAGTAAATAACGTGTATTAGGAATAAAAGTATACAGTTCAGCATAAATAACATTATCTATGACAAAAAAAGGGATTACGGTTAGACCTAAATAACATTATCTATGACGAGAAAGGGATTACGGAAATACCTAAATAATCTCATGTGTGAGGAATAAGGTTAACTGTTAGCCATTAATAACATTATCTATGACGAATAAGCGAAAGAAGTGAAACCTAAGTAACCTTTTCTATGACGAAAAAGGTATTACGGTTAGATATGGAAACACCGGGCGTAATTCATGTGAATAAAGTCGTCTACGATTTGAAAGTGCATACCGCACAGGCTCATCAGTGACAAAACTTTCCGCTTTCATGTAATATTTCGTATAAGTAAGTCTCATTTAAACATCAAAGCGCTGAATGCACTGAATTTGTTCGCTGTTGTATAATCTTAGACGCAACTCAGTTTTCAAAATTATGTTATAGCTTTTTATATCGCAAGTTTGAAATGATTACAACCCATTCAAATTTATAAATAGTGTGTCTTAAAACGCAGGTCGAGATGTATGGGTTTTTTTTTAAATCATTGATACAGCTAATCAGTGTGCGCAGGCTTATCTTATTTGACATGCATTAAACACCAGAGAAGCAGTATAAAAGGGCCACACACTCACACAATGTCTAATTTTCAGTTGTACACTGGTGTGTAAACAGCAGAAAACAAACATGATTATTTTCATAATATTTCAGTTTGTATTTAATATTTTCCAATGAAATTTGGCATACATATACGTTAGTATACAAACAATATGTATGTGTAATTTGGTGGTTGAAAGATATATAGTTATTGACGTACAGAAAATGTTTTATGTTGTCTGATTGAAATTCGAATTTCCCTGTAAATGCTGAGCACCGCCCACTTGAAAGGTTATGAACTTCTCTCAGCCAGAAGCTAGCGAATGACTCATATCAAGTTTACATGTAAATACAGATTCAACAGTATACCAAATGCTGTCTGCTCAAACACGTGTTTCTATTTCTAAACGCTCTAATGTTAGCAGCAAAGCACTGGCAGAGTAACCCATCTACTAGTTAATGCTGGTTAATATTTTACCACCGCAAAATCAACAGAGTGAAATCCGGCTTTTAAGCCCCGTTTTCCCTGAAAGCAGCCAATATGTACAGATTTCAATGATCACTAGACTGGCCAACGTTGTCTTTCTATATGTTGTTAAATACACTCTATGTACTGTTTCAGAGAGAACAGGTAGATGCGGTGATTAAAGCAGACGCTTTTAGCATTTTCGTCTGCTAAAGTTTACTAGAATTATCCACACAGGCAGTCACGGGTTACGGTTCCTGCCGTACCTAAGCCCATACTGATCCATACTGATATGCAAAATTGCGTCTGCATTATTTGTGAGCGAAACAATCATGTCTGAGCGTATGAATAGTAAATGTCTGGGCGTATGAATAGTATCGTATATATGGTCATGTTCGGCGTTCGATTTCTAATGTTTGAATGAAGATTGTTTCACTACGGAAATGTGTTTTATCGCACAACTACGACTTACTTTTACGATATTTTTTATATCAAATGTTAGTACTTGAAAAAATAAATCGATAAAGTTTTTATATTCATACCCGATTCATTACTCATCAATTTAAGTTTGTAGATTAACTACTCAATATCCGTAATACTAATACACATAATAATAATAATAATAATAATGAAAATAATAATAATAATAATAATTATTATAATAATAATAGTCATAATAATAATAATAATAATAATAATAATAATAATAATAATAATAATAATAATAATATTATTAATAATAATAATAATAATAATAATAATAATAATAATAATAATAATAATAATAATTCTTTTTGACTTGTTTACTGATAACTCACAATTGAAACGTAGGAAACCTGTTTTAACAAATAAACGAGTCGGAAAATCTTTAAATTACGACAAAGTAATTAGAAAGCAAACGAAATGTGTTAATTGGCCTCATGCCGCTTCCATAAAATTACCTTGCCAACTATTGTGCAAACTACTATATCAAGATTCGGATTCCAGCAGGTGCAATGGAATATTTGACATTTATGTCGGTACGAAACATTTCAACACACGTTGAGTTATGCACACTTGTTTGGCCAGGCTCTTTCAATACATCGAACAGTGGCAGCGCTATTATTTAGTCATAATAATGCCTGGCATTATTTGATGTTTCTGTTCGTGCTTCACGGATTTTTTTTTAAAGACAAATAACATTTGATTAAAATTTAAAGGTTATAATTCATCAAAGATTTCAGTATAAAATACATCGTTATATTCGTTATTCTTGCTGAATATACAGTCAGTAGAACGACGACAACGACGAAACAAATAAGGCTGCTGCTGATGATTATTCAACTTCTGGTGATGCTAACGGTTCTTATCTATATGCAGGTACTGAATCTACAGCTGCTGATAATGATTATTGCACTGCTGGTGATGCTAACGGTTCTTATCTATACGCAGGTACTGAATCTACTGCTGCTGCTGATTATTTTACTGCTGGTGATGCTAACGGTTCTTATCTATATGCAGGTACTGAATCTACTGCTGCTGATTATTATTTTACTGCTGGTGATGCTAACGGTTCTTATCTATATGCAGGTACTGAATCTACTGCTGCTGCTGATTATTTTACTGCTGGTGATGCTAACGGTTCTTATCTATATGCAGGTACTGAATCTACTGCTGCTGCTGATTATTTTACTGCTGGTGATGCTAACGGTTCTTATCTATATGCAGGTACTGAATCTACTGCTGCTGCTGATTATTTTACTGCTGGTGATGCTAACGGTTCTTATCTATACGCAGGTACTGAATCTACTGCTGCTGCTGATTATTTTACTGCTGGTGATGCTAACGGTTCTTATCTATATGCAGGTACTGAATCTACTGCTGCTGCTGATTATTTTACTGCTGGTGATGCTAACGGTTCTTATCTATATGCAGGTACTGAATCTACTGCTGCTGCTGATTATTTTACTGCTGGTGATGCTAACGGTTCTTATCTATATGCAGGTACTGAATCTACTGCTGCTGCTGATTAATTTACTGCTGGTGATGCTAACGGTTCTTATCTATATGCAGGTACTGAATCTACTGCTACTGCTGATTATTTTACTGCTGGTGATGCTAACGGTTCTTATCTATACGCAGGTACTGAATCTACTGCTGATAATGATTCAGGGCGATGGTATGTAAAAACAAGAAGATGATGATGTTACTGAGAATAATGAATGATGAGGATCAGGAAGATAAACAAATAGACGTCCATGACCGTTCTGTATTTAAAGTGACAACGAACGCGCAGGGCATATGTGTTTTCTTTGCAATATAGCATCACGTTTAAACACAATTCTGTCATGCGAACAGATATGTAAATGCAATGAAAACAATCTTCCATAAGTACTAGTATTGGGTAATCGCATAAAGTCATTTGATAGCACAAAAAAGGGTATCATTGCTTTGATATGACGCATGCATTTGAGTCAGACAGCGTTGATGCTGTCGCACTTATCTTGCAGAATGATCCTCTTCAATTTCAATAGTGTGTTTGTTAAGAATTAGATTGAAACTATAACCGAACATTACATTATCTAATGAACTTTAATGATATATTTCCCCATTATTCTCGCGTCGAATACAATGAGTATGTTCGATGAATGCATACCTGTGTTTTTTTAATAAGATGACTCGCCTTTCGGATAATGTGCTGTTTTGCTCAACGTGTACTAAAATAACATTTAAAAAATATCTCTGTATATTTACCCTATATAATTTGACAAGCGTGCAATTGAACCTTTTTAAGTTAATATAAACTAGAGTTTAATGTGGAAAACATTTATAAAACGGAATAACGATTTAATTAGATTTGTTGTAGGCCGTGGTCGTATTAATTTTTATTGGTGGTCAACATGTCCGGGTTTTCTTCTTTTACTCCAGTTTCAACGATGACACCTTGTTTCTTCCTTTTAAGGGAAGAAAGGGTTACATAATATCCTTCAGAACATGGCTTCTTCGGTAATAACTTCAGTTGATATGAGTCAACGCAGTCCTTATAAGTCATGAAACAACTCAATATTTATATTTGCTGTTGTAATAGTGTGTTTATTCCGTTTATATACATGTCATCATTGAACAACAGTCAGGCGGCTTTGCGAAAACAAACAATTTCAATACTTATAAATAGCATACAACATATTAATATAGACCGTCTTCAAGTCATCTTATACAAAGAGTGTGTAGTACAAATGTTTCAAGTAAAAACACGTATATATAAATAAAACCTGTCCAGCAAATCATGTTTCCTATTGAACAACAACGTATCCATGTTTATTATTTGATTTTCCTTAACACTGGTGCGTAAGACTGTAAGACTTCTTTGATAAATACTGCCTTAGACATGTGATAATTCGTGCAAGGTGTTTCTTATTGACTTTGATAAAATGCAATAAAGAGGTAAATACGTATTACATCATTTGATTTTGAACAAGAACATAGCGCCATCTAATCCTAGTCTGTTTTTTTTTAAATTAAAATAACAATGTTTTACAAATTTAATAGTGCAAATTGCATGATTGTGCTGAGATATTGGAGACAACTTTAATTGTGGACTATTAAAACATGTTAAAAGAAAAGCATCTGTTTAGCGGCTTTAGTGTTTAGATACTCGTGTAGCTACGCTTGGATCATGTGTATTCTTATGCATCACGCCTCTTAATGCGAAAAAAAAAATTTTTCGTACCCAAATTTTTGTTCGTACCCAAACTTTTGTTTTAACATAACTTCTTCATTTATTCACCAATTTACTTCGAATTTATACTGAACATCTCTTATGACAACACGGTCTATCTCGACCATCCATGTCCACATTACCCAACCCGGGGCCCCACCAATATAGGCCTTGCCCACCCGAAATTCTCTTTAAATATGACATGTATGCGGCGTGGGCATACGCGTCGGCCTCTGCCGCACCACTTCTAGTTTATATTCGTATTAATTAGCCTAGTGTAGCCCAATCATTTACATAAACGCACATCAATAATCAAAGCGCTAGAGGCACTGACGTTTTTCGCTGTTGTCGTCCTTGATTAGCTTGTGCGCATTGCACAGGCTAATCAGTGTGCACAGACTAATCTTATTTGACGTGCATTAAGCCCCGTTTTCCCTGAAAGCAGCCAATATGTTCAGATTTCAATGATAAACACTAGACCGGCCAATGTCGTCTTACAAGCTGGTATATACACTCACTGCTAGAGCAGAATCATTTGTCGTCTGCTGCAGACAGGCAGCGGTAATCGTCCATTAGGCTAGCAGAGTGAGTTGCGGTTCTTATTGTAGCTAAGGCTTCTAAGCACATACTGATTTGCAAAATATGCTCCATAAATTTAGTCGGCCGCTAACGCGACCAACTAAAAAAGGATGCAATAAAATTCGAATGTAGCCATTAAACATCATCTTGCTGACGCAGATCTTTTGAATGCGTTTTGCTCAATGGATTAAATACATCTATAGGTGAAAACGTTCATTGCGATTAAGTGGATCTATAGGTGAAAACGTTCATGCGATTAAGTGGATGAGTGAATTATATTCCCAATAAAATGTGTTTAATGCATTTTAAAGTTTATGGGCCGTTTACATTGCGAAACATTTAGTAACCTGGTAAAATTCAATCTGAGAAATACATGACTTTTGATTGCTTTTAAATGTGTCTCTTGTAACTCTTAATTGATGTTTGTGGTAAGCATAAAGAGGATGACGATTTAAAGCGTCATCAGCGTAATTTTGTCTGAAAAGCCTTAGTTGCAATTAATGTAAGTTAATTGACCCAATTTTGATGAAACTTTAGGATCTAGCATTTTTGATGACCTATATTGATATTTGGTATGTGTTGGATGACGACCAATGTCACTGCTACTATAATAAGAAAAAAGATAAGAAAAAAGAAAACTTACTTTGGAAGGAGATATTGCTGTGACATTATGTGTGTACATGTAGTTTTCGTTCATAAACGTCTAACTTTAGATGGTTGTAAGGTAAAACGGGCAAAAGTCACAATTAAATTGGGATCTATTCTTGACGTGTGTACGATTGGTTTACGAACTACCGAATACTATTGTGATCAAGCCAACGATTGAACATGTAAAGATAATCATGGTAGGCAGTGTTGGTTATCGTGAATGGTTTATGTATACACTGCATAGGTTGTAAAAATATAATGCTTTAAACACACGTTAGGTTAATATGACATTGAATACTTGTAATATAGTTAAGCCTTGGTCTTAGAAAACCGACTTTGGAATGTTCTTTATGCGTCGTCCTATATTTGTCTCTGAAGTCCGCACAGGCTTATCAGGGACAACGCATACAGTCTAGGACTGGATTTTCGTTTTAAGATACTTTCTTTGAAACGCAAAATTCAATAAAAGTGAAAAGATTCGCCCCTTATTAGGCCTGTGCGGACTACATAAGCTAATATGGGACGATAGCAATACACATACATTTAGCCCTGTTTTCATAGAGGGAGGCTTATTGGAATTATACTTTAGATTACAGTTTTAAAATAACAAAAACGATGTTTCCTAACAAACATAATATACAACGATGTAATGGTAAACAGATGAAGCTTTTAATTTGCTGTATTGTGTTGTGTTTATGTGTACTTAAAACCAATTTCGACACATAAGCCCCGAATAATTCAATTAAATATATCTCGATGTCAGGTATTTAAAAAACTGCAAATAGGTCTTATTGAAAAGTTTCAATTTTCCGCTTCAAATAGGCTTCACATACATCAAAACAATGTATTGCTCTTTTACATCGTTTCTTTTCTAATTGCTCGCTGGTTATGTCATAAATCCAGCATAAATGGAGGTAAATTACTAAATGACATCTACTTAAATCTGTTGAACATTTTATTTTCAAGAGCAATATCATTAGGATATTCGGTCTAGATTTTTATCCTAACTTAATTGACAAAATAATCAAATGAATAAAAACTTTAACGAAAATTTGATTACAGTTTTGCTGTTATGCCGTATCCTTTATATGATCGTGATTTGTAAAATACCATAAAGAAATGTACTTTTCACTATGAATATATAACTCTTAACAACTGTTTTAAAAGCGAGCACAAGTCCTGGAACTATACCTGACATGGCGGTGTAAGTTTAACTGGTGGTTTACATAAAAGACTTGTAAATATTCCCTTCGTATACTTCACGCAGGAAACATCCAGACGAAATGTGGATGCCATTTCACATTTTTATTGAATCAAAACGTGAACATCAGATTTTAATGTCTCATATATTTTCAAAGAAACAAAATACGCATGAGTGTCGAAACACACTACGGGCCTTATATAATACTGCTAACCTCACTAACGTCAAACAACACACAAGCTTTCACCTGGCGAACCAAATATGAAACCGTTGTAGAGCTTATCGCTATCACTGACAGAATCTAGAAGATAAACGTTTGATTAATATAATAAATATTTTCCAGAAAAGTCTTCAATTAAAATATGTGTGGAGTTCTTAAATAGACCTTTTCACAGATTTTGGCATCTATTGAAGCTTGTCATTAAATGCTTCATATTGATAAATGTAAGCATTAAATCTAAAATGCTCAAGTAAAAAACAAGAATAACTTCAGATAACCCTCAACTGAACTCGAACCACTGACCCTTGAAGTAAAGTCTATCGCTTAGACCACTCGGCCATCCGTGTTCATGCAATGAGCGATGTATTTTATACTTTATATAAGCAATTTTCGTAGTATCACAAACTATAACGATAACAGCAGAACTCTCCAAATTATTCAATCGTTTCGCGTTGCAGCGCTTTATAATTTTCAGGTTTTAAATCGTCAAAAGATGCATATATTTGATATTTTAGAGCATGGTAAATATTCAGTATTACTGTTTCTCACAAATATATAACTACAAACGAAAATTTGCGATTCTGGAACATTTTTTTATAAGTTTGTCAATTTACCAATACGTGAAAAGGCCCCTTTAAAAGCTGCTATACAATTTATAAACCGCCACTCGAAGAAAATGTAAGGAAACTTGCGCTGTCTCGTTAGCATGCAATGCGCGACATTCATTAATTTCTTAGATATCATAAAACGTTTTTGTGTGACTCGCGCCTTACTTCAGAGCAGTCGCAATACCGACCGATAATTTACAAATCATCATGCCACCACATCAAAACATTACAAATTATGACAAGACAAAGTCGCCAGTGACGTATAAATTAGGCTGATCTTAGATATCTTCAAGTCTGCCAGCGTGTTTTTGCATATTCTCATCTCTTAATGACGTCAGCACTGAATATGCATTATCTGTTCCGACATGTAGGGGTTAATTTGCGCCACGACTTTGATACCGTTGTACACTTCAGACAATAAGTAAATAGAGTCAAATTAAGGGATAATGCCTCCTGGGTTTGACGACACCAGTTAATTCATGTTGGATGCGCCTAGGTATGCGTAGACTTTTGAAACCATGTCGGTCTGTGAAAATACGTCCGGGTCATTTAGAGTGTGTTAATAATTATTGATAAAAGATTTTGCACTGTAACAAATGTACGGCATTGCCTTTTTAACGCAGAATACATGTACGCTGTATAGTTTTATTTGTTACAAAAACGTTTACTGCTAACGTTATTTATGCTTCTTATGATATTGATAATAATATTAATATTAT